>NW_009648148.1:264510-269463 GCF_000708025.1 Charadrius vociferus | reverse complement strand
CAGCGCATGAATAAAGTAGTAAATTGTGCTAGAAACTGTGGCTATAACAATAGCCACAATTATACCGCCGGCCCAGCCACACCGCTTCCAAGTCAAAAGGGTCTGCGAGTCCTCCACGGGGTCTCTCCAAAAGCAGGGAAATGGTGGGATGGCCCCAAGCTGGGATAGCCCTAGCCCTTTCAGACAGAGGAGGTTTTACTGGGAAAAAGAGAGTTTGGGAACATGTTTCATTCCCAGGTTTCCATAGTCCCTGGAACCATTCCTCAGCGCCACAAATAGGCATAAGTGAGCGCAACCCCAGAAATGCCCACAGGTACCACCAGGTTAAACCAGGCTACCCACGACTTGATCAAACCAAAACAATGTCGGGTCAAGAGCTTATGTTGTTCTTCATAAGCCACAGAGAACCCCACCAGCTTCCACTTGGAAAGGACCACCGGGCAGTTGGCAAGCACGCTTTGGTTCTCACGGTGGTGTAACAGCCCAAAACGCAGTACTTCCCACAGACTCAGCAAATGGCTGTGTTCCAGCCAGCTCCAATAGCTATACAGGGTTTTGCAACAGACCCTGTCGTGTATTTTTAAAGGCAGTGTGGTAACTTTCACAAAGGACCAAAACTTGGAGAGGAAAACAAGCAGCCACTGTGAAATACATGGGATCCTTTCTATTCCATTGCCCAGTACAGCAGACATGCTCACATGAGGTGCTGTCATCATATATGTAATTTAAAAATACAGCGCATGAAAATGAAGATCAATCCTGCTTTACGCTAAAGAATAGGTTCATAAATGAATTACAAGGTTTCTTAAATGATTTATAGCTGTTATAACCATTTTACAGATGAGTAATACATTTTACAAGTCCATCAACAGAAGATTTAATAGATAGGCAATCAATCAGCCTGCATGATAACTAATTAACCACATATTAAAACATCTCTCAGCTCTCTGTTAACCCCTAATGCTCCAGTCATGAACATACGCCTAGCACAACCCCAAGTACAAGCAACAAAAGCCAGCTGACCCACCCAGTCCCTCGACACCGTTAATCTCCGGCTCTTACCCCGCAGCCCAAGGGCGAAGGAGCGCAGCGAAGCCGGCAGCCTGCCCCGCAGCCTGCCCCTGAAGGGCAACAGGCTCCTGCTCTTCTGGAGCAGTGGGAAACGCGGCATCTCCCATCTCATCACCTGGATTTCCACTAGCAACCGTTTCTGACAGGGCTCTCCATCATGCGTACCGTGACTTTGGGACGCTGATATTCCTCCTTTGCTCTTTAGTATTAATACTTTGCCTCTACCAAAAGCCAGCTAGGAGGTATAAAAGCACCCTGCTGCCATTTAACAACGAGGAAATGTACTTTTCAGCACTTTTGCTAGACAGCTTTCTACTCTATTTCCCTCAGACAGTAAGCATTATCTTTATCCTCATCCAATAAAATACGTATCAGAGGAAAGATGACACTCAGCACCCACTAACTCAGGACAATGTCCTTTAAGAAAATAACATACCCTCTGCTCCAAGTCCTACATTGAGCAATGGCTAATTCTGTGTATGGTTAGTCCACTTGTTTTCCCTGTCAGGGGAAGAGATTTGTGCTAATGTTTCTATAAGAAAAGCAATGTAATCAAACCCTCAGGCCTGTTTAGATCCACATGAATTGTCTGCGCTAAATGCAGCCACCGCAGCCCTCAGCTGCGTAAGGCTGCACTGAGCTCACCTGCTGAAGGGTCACAGGTTCTGTGAAGGAACGTGTTTCCTAATCAGTTTTCCAGATTCAGAAAATATTTGCAAACATTTGAAAAGACACACATGCAATTTTAAACACGCATGCGTGCGCACACCCCCTGCAAAAGAAAAAAAAATTATAATCCTTCCCTTGCACGAACTTTCAGAGGCCCCATGGATTACTGGATATTGCTATCCCATAGAAAAAGGTCACATGCTAATTAGCTGCAGTCTGGCTGCACTAGAACTTCATTTTTCTCAAAATATTAACCCCTGCTTCATAGCAGTGCTAGGGCAGACCACCACAATATCAAACTGTACTGCTCCCAGTAGTGAGCTAGGCAATGAGGCTATCCTATGTATGCTACATGGCATGGTGGGGTATAAACATCTTGGCATTTGTACATTCAAATGGCAACAGCCGAGTGGCCATTCTCCACTGCAGAATCAAATTTCTCTAGGGTCTTATCATTGGATGGATCTGTCACAGTGAAAAAAATCACATTCACCGTCATCTGATTTTTGTGATGACCTATGCTCGCACGCGCACACACACACAAAGGGTGGAAAAAAGCCCAACTTCTGTCACTGTAATGTAGCCACGCTTAAGAAAAAATCCCCATCTATTCATTGCCACAGAGTGGGGTGGTGCCAGTATTATATTTTACGGCATTTAGTGTGCAACTCAGCTTCCCTATCCAACTGTGTACTGCTGCCAATCTGATTACTCAGACTCACATCACAGGGGCTGTACAGAAGTTTTTAGAAAATTAAGAAGAAGGGTAAAACAGTGCAACAAAGAAGTGAGCCAAAGGTACCCAGATTTGAGAGTGGCTGGATTCCCTTCATGTAGGACGTCTTTCCCTCCCAGCCAGCTGCCTATAGGAAAGGCAAGCAGCTGTACATTGCATAAGGAGACAAATTGCCCCAATGAGTGAGAAACTTGGAAGACAAATATGCAGTGTGAGGAGGAGCAGACCATAGCCAAGGGGCTGTTTCCTCTCAGCCCGGAAGCAGAGGACAAGCCAGAGCAGCCTCTTCAGTGGAAAAGGAGCTAAGGAGTTCTTCAGTTTTTATGGGCTATGTCTTTTTTTTTGTACACTGTGGTTTTTCATGTTTTGTGGGTTTGGGTGATCCCTGGAGAATTTTTCAAGGCATGGAGCCTGTGGCTCCATCTCTGCAGCTCCAGGCACCAGTTGGATGTGGTGACATGGTGATGCTGAGGAGAGCGCCTGCTCTCACTGAAATCAGCACACTGCTTTCCAGGGCACGTGCTTGGACCTTAAATTTTAAAACACAAAGAACCTTTCATGGCATATCTCTGCTACTGTGTACAACAATTTCTTCCCCAGAATTGCTTTAAAAATCCTTTAACTGCCACTTCATTCAGAAAGATTTCACCAAGCTAACAAGTAGCATGTATATGATATTCCTCAAGTTATTTTTCAGGAAAGGACCTGTAACCAAAAAAGCTAGCTCTTCAGCTGGCTCCAGCTGCCACAGTTGTTCTCCTTCGAGGAGATCTGCACCTCTTTGCCTGTAGCTAGCTTTACCTCTCAGTCCCGACTATCAGCACCACCAGGTTTTAAGTACATCCAGTGAAGAACAAAATTAGGGACAGCCCTTCCAATCCTATGCAGTGATCCATTCAGTTCTTGAGTTTACAGTTTGGCACTTTTGGGGGCAAGTTAACAATAATGTGAATTAGTATCACTATAAATTGCTGGAGGTAGCAGAAGCATAGCTGAACCTAAGGGTAAACCCAATTTTCCTAGTGAGAGACAGCAGATCTTATAAGCAAAACTTTGACACTTTGCAGCCTTTCTGCTTGTAGTGGACAGGAATAATCTTGAATATCTGGTGCTTTTTATTTTTGCTTTCACAACCAAAATTAAACTAGCCATGCAGCAAACCCTCCTAAACCAAGGCACTTGGGTCCATTGATTTTGCAAAATCAGAGCCAAGATTTTGTACCCTGTTGTAACAAGCTCCTCTAATTCCTCTGTGTGAAGAAAGTCTCACACAAATTCCCTGGTGCATTCAGGCTTTATACACATCCTTTCTAATCCTTCGTTCTTTTATTGGGTTTCTATTTTGAGGAGGTTCCTTAGCACTTAGGCAGGCATATAATGCTGTTACTGCCATACCCTTAATTATTCCTTTTTTTTTCTTTTTTACTCATAAGCACTAATTGAGTCATGGTCTCTTTGCAAATATGACTTAACCTGCTGTTCTCCTGCTTGCTCAGGCACCGCAAATAAAAAAGTAATGGCAGTGGTAATTAACTGAGGCCTGGCAATATAACTTGCCTCTCAGCCCGTGACGGGTAAAAGTTCAATTGAAAAGTAAGGTGTATAAATGCATATTAAGCGAACCAGAACTAAGCACCAATCAGACACACAAGGAAAGCATGAGCAGAAAAGAAAGTAACTTCAGATATCAAGTTGAAGAAATTGGCAAAACACAGATGAGCTTTAATATTTATTTTTTTAAAAAAAGAGAATTATTAGTAGCGAGATGGGCAGACAGACAATACACACACATACACTTCAGCTGCATGGGTCAGGCAGCATCAGCCTACAGAAGAATGCTTTTCACCTAGGAAAACATTTTTGAAAACTTATAATCAGGCCTTCATAGGACACCTTAGCATTGCCTGGCAGGAAAGAAACCAAAAGAACTCAAGACATGCAAGGTACAGAGCTGTAGTTCAGTCTGAAGCAAGCCACACTGGAAAAGGTGCTGCTTCTGTATCCACCCTCAGTGGTGTGAAGCTTTTGTAGTCAGAGGAGCATCAGGTTGCACAGAGGCTGCTTCTTATGGCACAGGAGAGAGAAACAGCATGCATGCTCAGAGCAGAAAAATACTTCTATCTGGGGAACACACACAAGCAAGGATGCAAGAGGTGAGAAAAACTATTCTAGCTTCCTCACTGGGGAAACCAAACCCCCAGGTAGTGCAGATGATGAACATAGTAACTCATCATGGACTGGAGAAAAGGCATCCTATACGCTCAATAGTCTTCACCCTCCCTCTTGATTTTCTTTGCTATTCCCCTGCAACTATCTCCCTCCTTTCCCCTTATTCCTATGCTATTCATGGGCCAGCTAGAAAGCCTTCATGCAGCCAATTTAATACCTCTGAATCCCCATCAGTTATAATCACAGCTGGGAAGTCTAGTGGATGAAGAGGCTGCCTCATATTTCAAAGTTTAATGAGTTCCATTCCT
>NW_009648148.1:261002-264364 GCF_000708025.1 Charadrius vociferus | reverse complement strand
TTCCTGCTAATATTACATTTCTTTTAAAATTCATGGTCATTTTTTCCATTAATTTCATTTGTAAATTAATTCCTTCTAATTTTCTAAAGCATTAACATGACCAGTGACTTATGTAGGTCATCCCAAATGAGTGTCAGTAAAACCTTTATAATGCAAGATCTTGTATTCTGTATGTCTTGATCATGGCCCTCCCACAATTTATAACTGGGATTCATAAGGTAGGGAGTAAGAAAAGGGACAGTTTTCATAGTTTATGTTCAGAGAATGGTGAAAAATCAACACGACCCAGATGATAAAAGAGCTCTTGTACAGAGGGAATGCTATGCCTACAAACTGAGAGAGTGCTGCTTCACTTAGTAACAGAGAATAATATATAGGCAGAAAGAGTAAAAAACCTGGATGTTATACTGTCTTCTCTTTTCTTCTTTTTCTGCTCAAAGAGTGCTCAGCATGCCAGAATGCACTCATGTCCTGCAGGTAAGCAGAATAAGAAACTAAGAATATTGAAAAGCATCTATCTAAGGCTGCTCACAGTGCAAGAACACCTGAAGCAAAACTGCTGAAAGTTTACCAGGATGATTTTGAAGAACTAGGATATCTTAGAAGATACAACACATACATAAAAGTTATTCAGCCAGTACAGTGCATGTCTACCAAATTCTACTGGAAAACAGCAGAAGCAATAAGGTAAACAAAATAAAGAAGGCAGAGTCCACAAGTGCGAAGAGGAACCATGGCAGTCGTTGAAAGGCTGGGCTTTTGTACAATCTCAGCAACTAAAAGCTTCAAAAAGTCGTCACTGCCCGAAGCTTAACTGGAAAAGAAAGACTGCAAATGCATCTCAGTGTTTGATATCAAAGATACATTTGCAGTAGAAGCATTTTTGGGAAGTGTCATGTTCCAGTCTCCGCAGTTCTGACCTACATTTTTCACCAGGACGTGGAGTGTCCTGCAAGCACTGACACAGGAGACGCAGCTAGCGTCCCACCAGCAGGTACATCGTGCTGCAGCTGGCCAGCCAACGAACTGCAGTCAAAGCGTGAGAGCTGCTTCATTGAAGCTTTTTCACAAGGAGGCCTTGGTGAAACTGGGTAATTTACTACCCAAGCACGGTAACTTGTTAGTTATTAGTCTCTGAAGTGCCTTCCTGCCCTGGTAAAGTGCCCTGATAAGAACATCAGTATGACGACTTCCTGGTGCAAGCAATCATTGCAGAACCTCTTTGTTCCCCCCAAACAGTCAATAATCCATGACAAGTCTCAAAAGCTTACCTTACACAAAGCACAGCGAAGTGTAATGCACAGAGCCATATTTCCTTCAGTCTCACAATGATTCATCATCCCACTGCTGCAGTTTAACACAGTACAGGGACTTCTCAAGAATTCAAAGTTAGTCTTAGATATCATTTTTGATGCTGCACATGAGCTTGTTGAAACAAATAAAACAGTGTGAAAAACATTGTTTTCCAGCTCCAAAGTATTTGCACTGTGGTATCAGTGCATTTGCTATTGCTATGCACACCCTACTTTACACATATTAAAAAGATTCCCATGGAGCTGCTCCCAGGGAGGAGTTCATTTTACAGGGAGGAATTCATTTTTTAGCTGCGCAAGTGAAAGCTGCAGACACTAGCTGGCAGCTCTCAGAGCTCATTATACATTGCTTCCTCAGCAAAAAATAGTTCTGTAGGTAAACCTGCAAATTTTGGATCACCAAACTCTAGGCACATAGTTATTATCAGATTAGCTCATCTAGCTGGAAGTAGCAGTCCTTCAAACACCCAAAGATATTATTATTTTGTTCCAGCTGAAGGTAAATTGCATTAGAATGTCAGCGGATGTCCAAACCATTTGCAAAACTGGGATTGTCTGAGCTCCAAGGAAACATACAGTCTCGTAAAGCCAATGTAAAGAAGGTTTTATAACTTTGATAGGTTGGGTGGTAGTATCAAATACAACGTGTGCTCGCTGCTCCCTATTGCAGCTGGAGAAACAAAGGAAAGGTGATCTCTGGCTCTGCTTTTGGTCTAGAGGAATTCAGGGACCGCAAAACACTAATCACACTGCTTACTGCAGCGTCAGAAGGAACTCAGATGCTAGAATGACATATGGCCCTGTACAGAATAGAATAACAGTGCTTTATGGAGATACAAAAAAGAAAAGATCCCTCTCCCAATCTAATTTGAAAACTTTGGAGTCTAAACACAAATGCATTGCTCTCTACTGCACACACAACTGCTTTTAAAAGCAATTATTATTCACAGACAGGAACCTGAACAGTTTGGGAAGAAAAGAATCAGAACAGTTGTCGAAGAACTGAATTTATTACCTTGTTAGGAAAAGAAAAAGAGAGAAAGAGAAAAAGAGAGAATGAGACCATACGAATATGGCATACAAGCATTTCAGTATTCAAATTCAAGTCCAAGAACTATCAAGTGTTTATGGTAATGTTAATCACTGTCCTAAGTAGCCACTGATTAGTACACAGCTGGTTAATTCAGCTCTTCTTTTAAACCGTCTGTAATGACCGAAAATACTATATTCAGTTTTATATTATCTCTAACATTCACTTTTGGGTTCTTTTTGAAACCTAATTTAGCAAAATAAATGATGTTACCCTTTGACTTGGCAAAAGGTTCTAATCTGTGGCTCAAGCAGAGATTTAAAACACCCACTCCCAATGTGGCAATAAGAGTTATTCACCTTCCAAACCTCAATTAGGAGAGGTTACTGCTTCTACCTCTGCCCTGCAGCAAGGCAGAAATAAATGTGCGATACCCTGTGATAACGACTGCTTTGACTTCATTTTCACTCTCAACAGTGATGTAGAACAACCAAACGGCAACGGGACTTACAGTACAGAGCAAAAATCAGGATCAGGCTCCACAGCTCCACCCAAGCACTTCCTGGAATAGTCCCTCAGAGGGGTTTTGGCTGCCTGAACATAGGCATGAAGTGCTGCTTTAGATGCCTCCAAGTACATGAGAAATCCAGGTGTGTCTGACACACGTGACATAAGACTGCAAATCCACAACCTTCTAGGGAAGCAGCTAGAGTAGAGGAGATGGAGAGCATCTGAAAGGGCACTATGACACCTCGATTTTGAAAACTGGGCCCCATTCCCTGTCTTTTAAACCTTCTTTCAAATGCAGTTTACTCAGAGCACACTTGTTTGCTGCTGTATGTGTGATTCACATCATGCACACTCTGACTACATCACTTCAATTACAACAGTTCTATCTGCACGGATTTTGTCCTATGGCAATTTTTAGTCCAGATGAAACAGTCCTGTGAAAAGATCCTTTGGCTCTAACACAAAACAATTATTAATTTCATTCACTACTTTTCCAAGGAAAAAAAAAA
>NW_009648148.1:217126-259877 GCF_000708025.1 Charadrius vociferus | reverse complement strand
ATGTCCAAACCATTTGCAAAACTGGGATTGTCTGAGCTCCAAGGAAACATACAGTCTCGTAAAGCCAATGTAAAGAAGGTTTTATAACTTTGATAGGTTGGGTGGTAGTATCAAATACAACGTGTGCTCGCTGCTCCCTATTGCAGCTGGAGAAACAAAGGAAAGGCGATCTCTGGCTCTGCTTTTGGTCTAGAGGAATTCAGGGACCGCAAAACACTAATCACACTGCTTACTGCAGCGTCAGAAGGAACTCAGATGCTAGAATGACATATGGCCCTGTACAGAATAGAATAACAGTGCTTTATGGAGATACAAAAAAGAAAAGATCCCTCTCCCAATCTAATTTGAAAACTTTGGAGTCTAAACACAAATGCATTGCTCTCTACTGCACACACAACTGCTTTTAAAAGCAATTATTATTCACAGACAGGAACCTGAACAGTTTGGGAAGAAAAGAATCAGAACAGTTGTCGAAGAACTGAATTTATTACCTTGTTAGGAAAAGAAAAAGAGAGAAAGAGAAAAAGAGAGAATGAGACCATACGAATATGGCATACAAGCATTTCAGTATTCAAATTCAAGTCCAAGAACTATCAAGTGTTTATGGTAATGTTAATCACTGTCCTAAGTAGCCACTGATTAGTACACAGCTGGTTAATTCAGCTCTTCTTTTAAACCGTCTGTAATGACCGAAAATACTATATTCAGTTTTATATTATCTCTAACATTCACTTTTGGGTTCTTTTTGAAACCTAATTTAGCAAAATAAATGATGTTACCCTTTGACTTGGCAAAAGGTTCTAATCTGTGGCTCAAGCAGAGATTTAAAACACCCACTCCCAATGTGGCAATAAGAGTTATTCACCTTCCAAACCTCAATTAGGAGAGGTTACTGCTTCTACCTCTGCCCTGCAGCAAGGCAGAAATAAATGTGCGATACCCTGTGATACCGACTGCTTTGACTTCATTTTCACTCTCAACAGTGATGTAGAACAACCAAACGGCAACGGGACTTACAGTACAGAGCAAAAATCAGGATCAGGCTCCACAGCTCCACCCAAGCACTTCCTGGAATAGTCCCTCAGAGGGGTTTTGGCTGCCTGAACATAGGCATGAAGTGCTGCTTTAGATGCCTCCAAGTACATGAGACATCCACGTGGGGCTGACACACGTGACATGAGACTGCAAATCCACAACCTTCTAGGGAAGCAGCTAGAGTAGAGGAGATGGAGAGCATCTGAAAGGGCACTATGACACCTCGATTTTGAAAACTGGGCCCCATTCCCTGTCTTTTAAACCTTCTTTCAAATGCAGTTTACTCAGAGCACACTTGTTTGCTGCTGTATGTGTGATTCACATCATGCACACTCTGACTACATCACTTCAATTACAACAGTTCTATCTGCACGGATTTTGTCCTATGGCAATTTTTAGTCCAGATGAAACAGTCCTGTGAAAAGATCCTTTGGCTCTAACACAAAAGAATTATTAATTTCATTCACTACTTTTCCAAGGAAAAAAAAAATAGAAGACTCATTCTCACAGGTGCGTAGAGAGCTTGAAGCCACATGACACTGCCAATAACATACGTGTTTTTTCCCTTTTAAGTCATCAACTTGAATCTCATTCAAGTTGAGAGGATGGCATAGCTCAGTCCCGAATGAATTTCTCACAGTCAGGGCCATGTGCTAGAAAAGACTGGGAAAAATAGAATCCAGAACAAGTTTTTGCTTAAGCAGACTGACACCATCACTACCAACACCAGGAGCACCAGGCATAGAAGGGGTCAGGGTGAGCCTGTGCCACGCCACCTGACAGCCAAGTATTAGCAAGGGCAAGAAAGAACAGACTTTCTGATGTAAGAACTCATCCTAAGCGTGTGCTCTGGATGCTCCAGAAAGTCACCGTGTCTACATGTGCTGGACCCACAGGCATGATGACTCTAAAACCGGTTCCCCTTCTCACCCTGGGTTTTGTCAAGAGCAATATAGGGACTCAGTTACACTGTGTGTGCTCTAGTTCACGTTGTCCTCTAAATATTCCACCATTTCCAGCACACAGCGGCTCTCAATAATTAATAAGAAATAACACCAGAATGCTTAGCTGAGCTAAACTCTTTTCAAGTTGCCCATCAGCACTGTTTACTTTCATTTTGTGTCATCATTACACTAGAAATACTTTTGGTCCAGGGAAAAAAGGGAAAAAGGGAAAAGGGGAAAAAGGGAAAAAGGGAAAAGGGGAAAAAGGGGAAAGGGGAAAAAGGGGAAAGGGGAAAAAGGGGAAAGGGGAAAAAGGGGAAAAAGGGAAAAAGGGAAAAAGGGAAAAAGGGAAAAAGGGAAAAAGGGAAAAAGGGAAAAAGGGGAAAAGGGGAAAAGGGAAAAGGGACCCTTGGGCGTCCTTGTCCCATTTCTGCTGTGTGTTACGGGCGGGCTGTACCACCAAGTCCTGGTTAAGAGCTCTGCTCTGCCTACACTCAAGGGAAGTAGCAAAGCCACAAACACAAGATCGGCATTTTTTAAAAGTAACTTGAATCATCATTTCTGGCTTTATTTCCAAGGAAGACAGCTCCAATGCATTAAACAGCACACTCAGACAGGGAACATGAATAGTACAGTAACCTGGAAAATTCATGTTCAGTAACAGCCAAAGTGACCTTACTGGATGTACTGATGCAGTCAGTTCTGTATCCCATCAGCTCAGCTGGCTGCAGTCAAAAGGAAGAAAGAGCATCGATACCCTAAAGTAACTTCTTTACTGATCAGAAAGCACGAGATGCCTGGCTGTACACAGTGAGAAGGAGCAACATCTGCAAGCGAAAGAGGAGTGGGAAGAGTTCTGTGATTTTTTCTAATTTTCTTTCTTTTAATTGCTGTGGCAATGCTACTTGGTAACACAGGTCCTGGAAACCTCAAGGCACAGAGCTACCCATCAGTTTTGATTTGACTCCTGTTCTAGCATCCTTTCCATCGACTCAAACCTGTTGCATTATTATTATTATTACTGTTGTTGTTGTTGTAAAAATGTTATAATTACAAAAAGCACATTATTTCCTTGAACACTACTCTGTCTTGGAAAAAATAAACTATTCACTTTTTCAATGAAAAACTGAGATCATAGCTAAACATTTTGACAACTTATTAAAAATTATTTAAATTCTTCATGAGAGAAACCTCACCCAGTTTCCAGATGGTTCCTCCTAATGTTTCATCTACACTACAGTTTCCTCAATGTTGGGAATCAGTTTTTAAACACAAGTTTAATTTAGTTGATTGGTTCTTACAGTATGTGCAAATAGCACTGCTCTAAATATCCATTTTTCTAATCAAAAAGGAAGGGACAGATTCACAGGGGAGAATCCCCTGCACAGAAGCAATTAATAAAAGGCAAACATTATGGCTGCTTTTATTGACTTCAATAGCAGCTGGTAGGTCCTGTTTTTCTCATAACCAGGCAACTCACTGAAAAATAAGATGGAAAGAATGAACTTCAGGAATTCACTTGTTAAGCTTTAACCAAGGGAGTGTATCAGGAGAACGTAAAAGTCTTCTTCCATTCCCAAAACAATGTCTTCTTTGAAGTTATAACTCAACCCTGCTCCATCCTGTGAAAATTTGTATTTACCTATTTCAGCTTCATCTTTTCCTCACACAGACGGCAAAATCAGGATTCTTTCTTATTTCTTGCATTACTGCTCATATCACTGCTGTGTGTAATGGCAAACTCAGGCTCTTGAGCTGGCGTCGCAACGTGGAAGTGACCTTGACAGGAGGTTCCTAAGTTTCAATTGCAATTTAGCTCTAATGAGGGCTAAGATATTATTAGCTACTGCAATTTCAAATCTTCAAAAACAAAATGATCACGCAGCTGAGTGTATTGAATGCTGACAATCATTTCCATTCTGGTGATTAATTAAGTAGCTCTTAGCACAGTAAAGACTCACTTAAGAGGTCTTTCAAAAAAAAAAAAAAATCAACCACCCCTGCTGCTTGTTTGTTTCCTAACAGTACAGTTTTGTCTTAGGCTGCTTTCTCTAAGGAGAAGAGGACATGTCTATTCAACTGTAATTCCCAGTAGGCTTTTCACAGCCAATACAGGGAGCTGTAATATGCCTTCTGATTCACTTTCTTACCTCCTCAGACAACACTTCATGGCAAACAGGTGCATGAGAATATGAAACACAGGAAGGACCATATCTTCCTGCAGAAAAGGGAACACAAAAGGGGAAGAAAACACCCAAAGAGATGAGCATTCCCCACTGAGGAGCGTTCCCAGCAAGTTATTCAGTGGGAGCTTACCCAGTTGCTTACTGGGTACAAAGTTAATTCCTTCCTACCATGCAAGAGGAGTTTAACTCTCCAAATGAGACTAGAAAGTTATTTCAGATGAGTAAGAAAAGAGAGGCACTCAATGAAGCTGACAGTCGTTCAGTGTGGCTTATTATATCCCCACAGTACTATCAGGAAGTTTAGGCTCCAGTTCACAAACTGGCAACGCGACACAAAGGTGCTGTGAGGCCATTTATCAAGGGCTACACATCAAACCAGTGGCTGAGCACAGAAGGATCCAGACTCATGTCTTCTCACTCTGCTGGGAAGGATCTGCACCCCTGATCGCAGCTCACCTCAGTGGGAGATGATGATGCCAGAGCCAGCGTGAAGGTCAGTCCGTAAATAATTGTTAAAGGTCTATCCAACCACACACACAATCATTGGAGTAAAAGAAATGCTGTGAGACGCCTCCCCCTGCTCTGAGAGTCAGGAAAATGTTGTTCTTTAACTCCCTGTACTAAGACAGCGTGGGTCTATTCATCAGCCGCAGGGAGCCCAGTCTGTATTTAGGAAATGGTATTTATAATGCAGTACTATACTCTATGTCAGTTCCCAGAGGACAGTCTGTGCCGTCTCTGTTGCTCTAGTGGAAGTGAACAGCTGCTTTCTAGATTTCCCAAAGCCCTGGTGCAAAATAAATCCTTCTCTCTCCACTTAATTTTAAAGAGCAATGACGGCTGGGCAGGGAATATATGAGGGAGAGAAGCAAAAGCAAGGACCGAAATTTTTTTCTATCATTTTGCTTTTGTATTATCTGTAAAGTTAGCATTTAAACTACAAAACTGACAAAACTAGAAGGACCATTGTGGGTGCAAGAGAGCAATTGCCACAAGGTACAAACATCACCTCCCTCTTCCCCTCCTTGAGCTATATTCACCCTTCCCTATTCCACAGTCAGCACTAAAATGAAGGGAAAGAAAAAAGAATCTGTAAAATTAAATACAGTTCAACCAAGAGAAAGAAAGAAACTGAGAGCAAACAACATATAGATTTGCTTCAGCTCCTGTAAGCTACCTTTCACAGGACTAAGGTCAAGACCGACTTGTTTCCATTTCACTTCTTATTTTTAGGAGGTTTATACAGCTCTGCTGACTTAATATACTGCAGACTGAAATCCAGTTTACAAAGCATGAGAGCCAATTGTTTAATCTAAAGAGGTCAGAAAACTAGTCTCAGGATTACCTTACATTATTTTCATTTCTGGCCACGTGGGACTTTAAAATTTGGTCTTTTAAAAGCTGAGACAAGTTTTTACATTCTTCCATTAAGAAAGCTGAAGGGGGCAGCTCCTTGATCTTTTCGTCCCCTTACTATTTGTCCTACATGTTTTTAAGCTTCCCTCAGAGTCCTTTTTTTGAGCACATACCCACAGTAGAAAGAGGTGTTGGCGTTCAAGCTAAGACACACTGGGGAGGATGGCAAGAGCAAGCATGCTTTCTTGTGATCTTATTTATGGGGATACAATTTCTAATGTATTTTAGTATTTACACCACCTGTCTACCTTCTCAGTCATTGTTGAATGCTTCTGCTCGCACAAGCTCTAGTTACGGTGCTGCCCTTCATATTCAGAGAGTTTTACTAATGGATAGCATGTCTGATTGATAGAAATTTGCCTGGTGCCTGAACTTCACCTGGAATTTGGTAGCATGCTGCTGTATCTCCAAATTCAACTACGGTTTAAGGGAGTAATGTCTCATCTCTCATTTCCTAACTAGAAAGAAGACAAAGTCAATAAACAGCAACATGCATACTTCTATACACACACTCTGACCTCTCGTATATGTGTCTGCATTTATGCACACATACACACAGAACTCACATGCATAAACTGTAGATTATATGTATTCACTTATACATCAATTTAATGTCCTCTCTTCTTTAATCAATTATCCATGATAATCCATTGTATTCCCCCAGGTACTTAGTCATCAAAGCCACTTTAAACCTCTTCTTGAAGATCAAATGGCTCTTTAATCCATTTATTTACAGTTTACTGAGTTATAGAAAATTAATCAGGATCATAAGTTAGCTATTGCAGCAAGCCTCTTCTGAAGCCTGCTATCATGACAACCGTAATTCTCAGAGAGCCAACGGGATGGGGGAAGAAAGGAACGAATCTCCTGATGTCTGTTCCTCCCATCAGCTGCTGTCAATGACTGCGTCCCTCTGATCCTTGTTTGATCAAACCATACTCCATCAAATCCATTTAAATGAATTAGCACTACTAAGGTAACAGAGGAGCTAATTAGTTTTAAACTTTGTAGTTAAGTTCTTTGTATAGTGTCTTCTGGTGTCTAGCAGGCTGAGCTAGAGGTTCTCCTTCTGAAGTTTGCTGGGCACAATAACATTTCTGTGAGAAAGTATGTGAATTACACAAGAGAGACCATATTTCTTTGAAGTCTGCTAAAGTTGCTCTTTACTGTTCCATGTCTTCATCCAAATATTCCCTTCTTCACACACAGTTCTGTATAGTAGGCAGCCTATCAATGAATATTTAATGTCCAGCTTTCTGGATATTATCAATACTGAACCACTACAATCATTCATTGACTATGCAATATTCCACAAATTTGGGGTCTGACAGTAATTATTACACATTCACATGTGAGCCATGCATATTCACACCAATTCCCTACAGCGATAGAGAAACTCAACCAGAAAAAGTGATACACTGTGAGCACCTGAATGAATTTCTTACTAATTCTGCAAAACCCTATAATATTCTTAATAGTTATGTTCACATACACGTGCAAACACAGATACAGCGACCCCTGAAATGCTGTCACTGCTTTGAGAAATTGCAGGAGCAAAGAGAAATAACAAAATATAGCTGTTAAGATGAGAAAGTGAACAAAAGTGCCATTGCCAACTGGTTCTGCTGGAGGTCTTGAAGAAGACCCAATGTTATTTCACAAAATAGAATTGACTGGTCTGGGAGGAGGAGAACTTCCCATTCTTCCTTTCCCCATAAATTCAGTGGTACAAATTACTGAGACTTGTTTTGCTTCTCCTCCAAAAAGATATACAATCATGACCTACATTTTCCAAGGCCATATAGTGCAATAAAATAGACATACTAAAGGTTTTCTGATATCGTAATCAATCCACATGAGGAGATACCACATAAACCTTTTCTTCCTCACAGGAGGTTTAGTTATGATGTCACCCCACTCGGAAACTATCCACATCACTCAATTTTTTTGACATGGTGCCTCCAAACAACTTCACAAATGACCTCTTCATTTCCAGTTATTTCTGTGGGTAAGCAATAATCTCATCAGACTAGAACGTTGTCATAGGGCAACAGTCCCCTCCTGCCATGTAACATCTATTTACCTTATTTCTATTACGCCAAATAATCAAGGACCGAGATCCTGTCTGAAAGACAATGTGTGTCTGGTAGTACTATTGCTGAAAAGCTGCAGTCTGGCTGTTCCTGCGAGCAGAGTGCTTCCATGCTACAGCTAATTCCCAGCCAGGCTATGTGCTAAAGTACACTTTTGTGTTGTGGGTTTTTTTTAATTACACACTTTCATAAATAAACTGGGACCTGACAGCTCCTGTGTCCTAAAAACTGTATTGATAAATAAATGCTATTTAGGCAACTAGACTGCTTGGTATTCATTTAGTAAAATTATTGAATAAAGGCACTTGGACCGAATCAATAAGAGGACATCAGAAAGAGAAAATTAAAATAGATCCTCCTAATTTAATGTGACAATTTCTTTTGGCTCTCTGCCAAGAAAAATTGTACCAACTTGTATTCTTGTACAATCACATATCAATAAGCAACATTAGTAAGTCTGGGCATCTAAATCTTCTTTCACATATTTCAGTCTGCTGCTAGAGAGGTGCTATCAAAGCACGTGGCACCTGCATCACAGAGCCTAATTCTGCCTTTCGTTGCACTAATGTAAATCTTCGGTAATACAGTTAATTCCACATAAAAAGTTGCGTAGGGGAAAAGAAAGTCAAGCCTAGTCAATAGACCCTTCAGTACCTTAGCCCTTTTTCCTGATTACAGTCCTGCTTTATAATCACCTTGATCATCGCCCAAAACACTACAGTTATCAGCTGAGGCAGTCGGGTACAGACACAACAGAGCCTTCGTGAAGGATTCAGGCCGCTGTCGCATTTTTCTTGATTTGATTTACCTTCAGCACAGAGCGATCAGCCTGGGAATCCTGCGCCTGGTATCAGCACGCCAGGGACTGGCCCCTGGAGTACACCTGCAGTTTCTCCCTCCATTCTCCCTATTTCCAGGTTTCCTTCCTGAACTGCCCAGTCTAAAGCCAAAGGTCCGTAGAAGTACTGAAAAAACATTTTGTGCAGAAAGCTAGGCAGGCTTCAAAACCTTCTTCATAAATGTACAATAAATAGAAAAAGGATTGAAATTTTATGAATTGGAAGATATGGGCAACTTCAAAGAGGGAATTAGATTCCTATTTCCCAGAAATGTACAACATCAAGTATGATGTTCAGAGCATGCTTATTAACCTCATATCCTTCATATTCTAAAGGATCTCAACACAGAGTCTCCTAAAACCACCCATAACAGACTGTGTAAGCATTTTTCAGCAGAGCATCAAACAACTCTGCTATGTGTAGTTCATTCTTCCTTTTGCCTAAGGAGAGAGCTGTGTGTGCAGAAAGGAAAATAACGCAGCACTTTCCAAGCACTGAAACTCCCACCATAACACGGAGATGTGATTCTCCACGCTCCACAATGTAATGCATTGCTGCATAGGATAAAATCATTGGGGTCTCATAAATGCCTCTCTCTCCTCCCAGGCACCTATGAGAAATTCAAAACAAATCACACAATACATTTTCCAGTGACCAAAAGATGGCAGTGTTTCAGAGCATTACACCTATCTATGTATGGTTTCGGCTAGTCTTACATGTTACCCTCATAATGGTAAAGAATCAGCCAAATTGTGATCCTGTAATCCAATCATAGGGAAATGAACAAAATGGTTTTATGCCATTTCATTACAAGGTGACCTACAAAACCATAGTAACCGACTGCAAAAACTCTACTGTGCTTTGAATATTCTTCAAAACTAGGAAGCCAAAGCCACATCCAACATTATATATATGCTTGTAGGATAGATTTGTGTGTAAGAGAGAGAAAGAATAGGTTTCAGATTAAAAGCTATATATTAAAAAGTTTTCTCCAACAAGGTCTAGGCAGGGAGCTGTGCTGAGCTAAGCTTCGCATCAGAAAGGCTGTAAGAGCTCACCCTGTTGCATGGTAACCAAACACAGGGAGGGAAAATCATGCATATGCCTGTGAAAGTGCTGCAATTTGCTTTCAGTTGTGCAAATCACCTGAGAATCTGCAGCTGCACCTTTTTAGTCTATATCAGCATCACTGTGGCATGGAGATGAGACATCCTTAAAAGTGCACTGCCGTTCTCCGTCCCTTGATAAGGAAAACTCTTGTTTCCACCTTCAGCGTCTGTACTCCTACATCATTTATGGAGAAGTCTACATCCCTCAAATGATTGCAGAGAACTGCAGTCTCATTAAGCCTATTTTAATTGTTCCGTCACAAGTAGATTTCAAAGGTTTGGGACCTTACATGTGTTTCAGCAAGCTGTGCTATCCCCAACCTCCTATAGATGGACCAGCACATTAGGTAGGTGTTGAGTAATGCAGGTCTACACAAAGAGGCTACAGAAATCTTGCAGAGGCGTTCCTCATCTTCCTGAGCAGTTGCCTAATTCCGTTTTCAGCTTCAGAAGGAAGCGGAGAATCTGCTTTCTGTACTCATTTTACAGCTTTGTACGTTTCTAAGCTTTCTAACTTCCACACCAGTTTTCACTGATACATCATTAAGCAAGGAGCTTAATGATGCAGCAGTGAAAAAAGGATACATTTTTTTCCTGTATTTTCTGCAGTTTCAAAACTCTCACTTCTCAATTTAATCATCTAATTTCTGCAGATTTTATCTTGTCTTCATTGACTTTCTTCATTCTACAGCCACCAGCCCATGCGAGGGCAGCACACAACACTCCTCTCAAACATGCCCATTGCCGTGTTTCCTGAAATGCCTGCTGTCTCCCACATTCCCACAAGGTTTCCACACACAGTAGTAGCTCACTGGAATCTCCCTTGGATGTAACCTTCCCAATTCACTTTTTTCTCTTCATTTTATGGAATAAATCTGTTCTGGGGATGAACTGTGTCTTTGTGGTGGAAAGAGCATTTGGCTGTAAGACCCAAGGTTACCCGTTACCAACATAGGAAGAATTAACAGTAAGGAGGCAGGAAACTGGATGAGGAACAAAAAGATTTCATAGCTAAAGAAACTGAAAGTGAACCTAAAGAACAGTATCCAATCTCTATCTCTGCTGCTGGATTTCCTTTTGATGCTACTGGCTTTAATCTTCAGGTCTCACCCTGCAGTCAGTAAAAAGTAGATGATATTATCCCCTCTACTTGAAAGATGTCCTTGTGCTCACAAAAAATGGTCTCCAGTGACTTCAGTGCAGAATATCAGGTGTGGTCAAAATAAAAATAGTTTAAAATGAAACAATTATTATTTTTTTTCCTTCTGCAAAGAAACCACAGCTAGAGCTCTTTAAGATTAAAGAGCGGCTGGAGCAAACAGCCAAAACATTGAACAAGTTTAGCAGGGGTTAAAATTCTGTTGGGGAACAAGAAAGTTATAAAGAAAGTTATCACCTGCTTCAAAGTGGCTTTATGTTCCTGGGATAGCTGTGCTGTGCTGTGCTCATTAGTTGTGCAATAGCACAATGTTACAAGTGAGCTATCTCTTCAATTCAGTTGCCTTGTTCTTACAGAGAAATAAGAGAGATCTGGATGTACCCACTCCCTCCCTTGATGGAAAATGGCAAATGACCTTTGAGAGCCTGGGAACAGGCAAAGAAATATATGAATCTACCTCTTCACAGCTGCCTAAGAGGTAAAAGCTTCATGAAAATATTAGATGAACTGGAAGGGCTCCCTTGTAACTACCCATGCCCACCACCCAGAGGAGGATGGAAGAAGCTATTGCAGGTCTCTCAGGCTCATCTTTGCTGGACATTAGTACCCTAAAAGAAACATTTCCATTTCATTGATCAGCTTGAAAGAGCATTGAGAAGGGGAAAAGCCCTAATAACTTGGCATCACAGAATGATAAAAAGCCTGAAATGAAATTACTAGTAACAGCACAGGCACTGGGAACGCATGCTGACCCAGCAGACCCAGACTATTTTCGGAGCAGTCCACCTTGTACTGCTTCCCTCGGCCTCTTAGGTGGGGACAGTGACTCTCCACTGGTTTCTGTAGAGCTCAGCCAGCTTCCACCCAGAGAAGCGTGAATGCCAGAGAAATGTTACTCATCTTCTCACACCAGTCGATCAGCAACAGTTCTGATCCACAGCATCCAGAGATTAAATGCAAAAATTATGTCAGCAAAAATTATTTACTCAAATAAAATTATGTTCCACCTATTGTTTCCCATCCTGTTTTTCATTTAGGTCTTTTCAGTATCAGCAAGGTTTCCAGTAATCCAGCTTGTCATTAGTCTTTATGCTACTGCCACTGTAACCACCATCCCTATCTCAACATCAAATACATGTTTTTGAGGTAATATGGTTGAAAAAAACATATGGCAGCACAAAAAAAAAGCACAAATCTCAGAAAATCAAAGGTGTGCCACTGCCTCTATATCAAGAATCTTGGATTAAATGTGAAGTACTCACATGCCAATTCTTCTTTTACTCCTTGGGTGATATTTTAAAATCTATAATACCACATCAGAACACCCAAAACAGAAAGACAGGAAAATCCATTTTTATGGGAGGAACAGCAGTTACTGATTGTGCTTTCATTCCTTCCTGGGGACCAATACCTAACTTTGCTATAATAAATTCTCCCATTTTACATCTCCCTCTACCAGTGTTTATATGACATGGCATTTCTCAAGTATCTATCATGCCACAATGCCTATAATTATATTCAACACACTATTTATTGCATCCAGTGCTTTACACAGTGTATAGATCACCTCATAAAATATCAGAAGACAGAACAAAACAATGCTGAATTGTTCAGCATTTCTTCGCTGCAACACCTCCCACAAAAAGCACACAGAAAGAGGCCACAGTGGAAGTGAAGTTGGTCATTGTTTCCTTCACATTTTCACAGCAGGAAAAGAAAAAATAGATTTTTCTGCTTACCTTACCCTCTCCCGCACCTAACCGCACAAACTGCAGCTCCAGTGATCTGTTATACTCTTGCTTCTACACTACCACGTGCAACGTGCATTTCTCTTGTCACCAGGTCCCAGTATGCCAACCTCTTGCTGAGAATACTTACCTTTCTGGAAACCCCTTGAATTAGCTGGGTTAGCTTCAGCGCAGATCCCCTCAATGGATGGTGGACACTAATGACCTCTCTTCTCTCTTACTCGTCCTTATGCTCCCAGCCCCTCCCACCCCATGTATATCCAAAGTTATAGAGGGATTCCTGAAAACAAGCAATGAGGAGCTACGCCTGATGCAGTGATAGCGCCCATCAGGGCTAGCACTGCAGAGAGGGTCATTCAGGTCTTCAACCAGGTGCTGCCTCCATGCAATTTTAGAGTCTGTCCACTTCATCTAAAAATTCTTCTAGCTTTTGCTCACCCTCAGAGAGAAGTGTGGGGTTTTCTCCCGTAGGCACCCTCATTTCTGATTCCAAAACAGGAGCAGATTTTTTCAGAGCTACACACATGGTGAGTCAAACACTATAGAACATTTCTTTTCTCTCCTGACAAAAGTTATTAAAATATTCTCTCATTTTTACCTTCTTTGTGACCTTTTTCCTTGTTTCTCATCTTCTACCTCTATAGAACCTCTTTGATGCTCTTTTCCATCCCCCCAAACCATGACACAACATTGTGCAGCAACACAAAGACACTGCTAGAATGGTGTCTCTCCAAGAAGCTGTTTATTCAGGACCACATCTGCCCTTCTGCCAGATATGATTTGCATTAGCATCAGTGCAAGCTCCACTGCAATGTGACTGCAGTCCATGGCTGACAAGCTCTCCACCAGCCTGGGGAGATTCTGGTGGTTTTACACTGCAATTTTGTTTAGTTTGTTGCAACTGCAAATTTATTTCGCTCCTTTGTATTTTAATAAGAACGGACTGTTTTTCAAGTATTTTTTACTGTTGTTCTACAGTTAAAAATATAACTCTTTGGCAATTCTGAGCTAAGACAGCACCACCCATACGCATCATCTAAGTGACTGCAAGACCACAAGAACGCCAGGTTGGATGGGGTTCTGAACAACCTGATCTGGTTGTAGATGTCCCTGCTCATTGCAGAGGGATTGGACTAGATGACCTTTTAAGGTCCCTTCCAATCCAAACCATTCTATGATTCTAGGACAAGAATCAGAAGACTTCAGTGAGCCATTATGATTGCCAGCCCGTGGAAAAGGAAGATGTCATTTCTCAGTTGAGTATGTAACATCAGATTGAGCTATAACATCTGTCTAGGAAAAACACCTCTGACAGACTGCAGAATATACATCATATTATGTTTAATACTTTAATGTATTGAATAAAATACATAAATAACAACCAGGACATTTTCTTTCAAGATTTTCTTTTAAAATTAGCTATTTATAATTGTGGTAAGTACACATGTTCTTGTTCAAGTAAATACAATAATTTTCTCATTTCAACCCTCAGTATCACTTAGACTTTCAGCTTAAAAACAAGAATAAACCCTGTCCAGAAAGCTCAATGGGGTCCTCTTGGGGTCACCTAAGTGGAACAGTATTACCCTAGCAGACAGCCAGCTGTTGTAACATAATCATTGACTTCTAATGACTTTTTGCCATAGTAATTCCACAGTGATTTGACACATAAAAAACATCCAGAAAATTCTAAGAGGAAATGTAGCACTAACTGTTAAGTAAACATTAAAGAAAGTGAACTCTCAGACAACGAACTGAAGGATGCTTACTTAAGCCATTGAACGTCAGGAGAAATTGTTTCAGGGGGATGAAGAGAGCGCTGCATCCAGATAGATATTGATTTCTATGGACCTGTAATACTCCTGCACTGTTTAAAGTCATGCACTTTGCTTAGGAAGTTCCTTTGCAAATCCTGTGTTCCTTATTTCAACTGCCACGAAGCTCCCAAAGGTGTTAAATTGTAAGCCAGGTTGCATATACTTTAGGATGTATCAACACTGTCTTTGAGATGCAAGAAAGGGACTAGAAAAAAAGATGTGCCCCTGAAAGAGCATTTGAGGAGCTCCACATCATGAAGAGAAGAGTGACTTCAGCTTGAAGAAAACAGCTCTACTACAGAATTTAAACACTCGGTCCAAATAACACAATCTGGTCACCATCCACTAGGGACGCTCAGCCAGACCATGACAAAATTCACAGGCAGCAGATCACAGAAAATCCTCTCTTTGATGACAGATGATGAAAGGACATGCAGAAATTTCTAGCAGAATTATGTCTGAAGTAGAAAATAGAGACAAGGAAGACAAGGCAATGGGTCCTCAGATTAGGAATCAAAGGGTCTGCAGTTCTCAAGGCTTTGACACTGTGTCACATTAAGAATATTTTCAAGTCATTCTGTGTTCATTTGTCTCAGTTTCCCCTATATATTAAATATGAAATATAAAATACAAATCATCTAAGCCAGATGTATTTTCTCTATTCTAAAAGACAAAGCAACAGAGTGTAGTGATAGAGTAATTGTTTACAATGCAAATTTGAAACAAATTTGCAAGGCTTTACAGGTAGCTTACAGCCCCCGACTAAAGAGCTCCCAAGCATGCACACCTTTTGAGTTGCAAACTCAAGGGAGAGCAGGCCTTTCCCACCCTGCAGAGATCACATTTATAGTATTTGTGGTCTGAGTGCCTTCTTAACAACAATCTCCTCTTACAAATACTTTTATCAGTTATGCAGAAACAAATATAAAATAGTCACTGCATATGAAATTTGGTGAGTGGCACAATAAAATAACGTACAGAGTGCCATGCCCTCCTGTCAGAACAACCTATGCCTTACACAACTGAAGGTTGGGGGGGGGGGGGAATCTCATGGCCACAGCAAACAAACAACTCCATGCAGACTCCCATGCTGTAATAAAAGCAGTTGATGAGATGCCTTGATCCATAAA
This sequence comes from Charadrius vociferus, assembly GCF_000708025.1. Lineage (NCBI taxonomy): Eukaryota > Metazoa > Chordata > Aves > Charadriiformes > Charadriidae > Charadrius > Charadrius vociferus. The sequence continues at coordinate 244,401 of NW_009648148.1, read as the reverse complement.
GAATAGAGTCATTAGGAGGAAAAGGAGGTGACATTGCCTCAGTATTTCATGCACTTGATACTAATCCCAGACAAATACATGCCGTTCTTTTGGACGGTTCCCTTGAAGGATATTGAAAAAAAACAGGTGCCAAATATAAAACCTCTAAAAAAAAAAAATATCTGAGAGCTATACAGGGGCAAAGGCAATGAGCTCATGCCTTTAACAATAAATCAAGAAGTAACGCGATGGTGAGGAAAAGGCATCCTAAACAGAAAATATTGGCAATCCCTTAAAAGAGAAAGGTAGAATACTGACCAGTAGCTTAAGACAAATTTAAACAAGAAACCAGCTACAAGATTTGTTGTTAGTTTTTATTTTATAGTGATGGTAAATAACTGCTCTATATTTCTTACAAAGTTATGGGGACTAGATGACTGTTAGGACTATGCATGTTAGTTATCCTCAAAGATCTTCAAAAGGAGCAGCCAGAGCCAGGACAATTCTTTTGCAGAGGAGAGGTGGGTGTAATAATGACTTTCTGCAGAGTCTCACCCCATCTAGCAGATGTAGTTGGTACTTGGTGACCTCATAGAGACTCCCAGATGATACATAGCGGTCAGAAACACACAACAAGAGGAAATCCCAGTGGTGGCTGTAGACTTTTATAAACCTCCTTTTCATTATCTTTCCTTAACAGATTTACAGCCCGTCAAATTCACCCAGCAGAGAAGATGCCTCTCAGGCATCTGTCTGTTTACAGGGTAACAGTCAGATTTCTACCACATTGTAGATAAGAGCTTCAATGGCAGGTTGGAAACTGTTGATCGCATTCAACTTCCACCAGCTTGTCTTTGGGCATAAAAACACCAGGTGAAACTGGGTGAGCCATCTCCTTCTGGTCTCTTGCTTTTAGCATCATGAGTACCTTTGGAGCCCTCTTTTTCCTTCTCTTAAAGAATTTCTCAATACTGTTACTTGTCTATACAAGTGCTCAGGGACATGGTTTAGAAGTGGGCCCAGTAGAGTTAGATAACAGTTGGACTTGATGATCTTAAAGGTCTTTTCCAGCCACAATGATTCTATGAAACAGACAAATCTCTATTTGTCTGTCTTCATTACACGTCATTCTATTACATCAATAGATACTATACATAATGACATGACATGTTTTAAGCTGTCATAATAAATCAATGTGTCGTGATAGGACCTTATAATCTCAAAATATCTATTAATTTGTGTAATCTTTCAAGAAGGTTGACAGAGGAGAGTTTAGAGGAGACATCTTGAAGGCAAAAACAAAGAAGAAATAAGAACATTCTTTTACCACAGCACGTTTAATGCATCTCTCTACGTTCACATTAAAACACCCAAAGCTGAGAAAATGGGTAGCAACACAAGAGAAGTTGAAGTGTGTGATGCTGGCGACAAGCATATATCTTTACTGTTTGGGCAAATTCCTCAGATGACAATAATTTTAAATTCTTGTTATCTTTTTGAACATAGCATCAGAAAGAGCCAAGGAAGTATGGTAACACCAGAGAGGCCTTGTAACACTGGTCACACAAGGAAGCAAATCAGGCTGCAGTGGCCTCAACATCTTTATGACCTGAGAATCCAGAAAGCACCTCTCCAGACCCCAAATTTTCCTCACAGGATGCCTGGAGACTGTCTCTCAACTTCAATTCATAAATCCCTCCCAGAGCTTGGTCACTTGATTTGCCACGTTGTACCAAGCATTCATCAGCACCCTTTGAGGCAGATTTGAGGAGAAACAAGAAGACGGAAAAAGAAGGGGTGAAAGAGTTTGTGATAACTGAAGCATTCATGCCTCCACCCGAGAGCAAGTTTATTGAATCCTGTTATTAGCAAACATCTCTGAAACCCTCTGGCAAAGGCCATTTCCCCCATCTTCCCCTATTGCTATTCAAAGCAGAGTTTCACAGAGCTCAAGGCAAGAGAGGACAGCTATGTTCTCTCCTGAATTGAAGTAGCACCTGTACCAAAGCTAAATATCTTAGCCAGGAGGATATTTTTCAGTCCGCAGCATTACTGTGAAAGCACAGGTGAAGTCAAAGTGCTACTTGTACTTCAGATTTCTACAAGATGACCCTGGCATGTCACCTTTGCGTGTCAGACTACGCATGTGGGGGAAAGATTGAAACTCCCAAGTTCTCAGCCCATCTGATGCAGAGAAGTTATTTCTTGCCAAAAACACAATGATCGGTATGACCCCAAGTAGGCAAGCAAGACACATCAGCCAGATGACTTAGGAAAGGCATGCTCTGTGTCAACCCATCCAATCTTCCAAGTGCTTCAGGAGGAAAAGAAAGAAGTAGGATACAGCTGGTTAGCTGTACACTGAGAAAACAGAAATCCTTCCTGAGCAATGCAAGGAAACAGCTGCTCTCCTGAAACATAAAAAATGTTCAGATCAGTCTCAAAGGAGAGCTGCAAGTTTTAGGATTATGTTGAAGATAATTCAGGCAACACATTGTCCTCAAGACCAAAGCAGAAAAGGGTAAATATGGGAGATCTGCAAACTCTTCAACCAGCCAGAACCCCTGCAATCCATCCACTCTTCCCAAATATGTGGACTAGCTTGATACTGTTTTCCTCAGAAATTACTTTAACTTGTCGTGGTTTGGCCTCAGCCAGCAACAAAGAACCACACCGCCGCTCGCTCTACTCCCACAGCCGTGGGAGAAATCGACAGAAAAATGCAAAAGTCGTGGGTTGAAATAGTGCAATTTAACAGAACAGCAAAAGGGAAGATGAAAACAAAACAATATCACCGATAAAGGGATATGAAGATGCGATTACAGTACCGCCGCACAGCGCTCCGACCTGAGCAGCACCATCTGAGCCAACCCCGAGTGGCGACTGCTCTCCTTGCCCGGCTAGTGCCTCTTATAGCCCGGGCATGGGTCAGTGGGATGGAATCCCCTCCCCCTGCCGGCTCCTGGGGAAATTAACCCCATCCCTGCCAGAACCAGGACAAACTCATGTTTAAAAGAAAAAAAAAAAAAGAAGAACCCAAACCCAAATCAAAGCACAGATTCACTTTGAAGAGTCACAAAGAATAGTGAATCCACCACTTCCCATGGCAGCTTTTATAATAATTTCTAAGGCTTACTGCTAAGCAATTGCCTTTTACTTCAAGATAAAACTTACCTAATTTCATCTTTGGATCTATTTGCACCTTTTCTAGCAACGTTGTAATGCTCTCCTACCCTGAGATGAGCTATTTCCCATCAATAAGTACCTATGCCCAGCGATAAGATCACTTTGCAATTTCATTTTGATTAATGGAGAAGCTACTACTGCTATCAGTTACTCTCACATTTTACTGCAAAAATAATTGATTTTCTAACACACAAGCTAAAACAAGGAATCCAATAAAAACCTCTTTCAGATCCAGTCAAAACAGATATTTTCCAGACAATCACAAGCATCAACACATTTTACTTATATTTCGTTCAATCTAAGACAACTGCCTCGTGAATTTTTTTGTGTTGTTTAACCACTTCAATATTTTTTCTCAGGTTTCCTGTTAGTTTTTAAGAAAGCATCTAAAGATATGTTGCTCTCACACAAAAAAGATTCACAGGCTTGCAGTGAAATGTTAAACCAATCTGTTTCAGTATTTCCCAAATGCTGAAATGTTTGTTTTGTTGGGTGTTTTTTTTAACATTTTAAAATTTCTTCTTGTCCTGCATTTTTCAAAACAATGTGGATGTGGCAAGACCACTATAGTGAATTTGTCAACTTTCCTCTTTCTCCCTTAAATGTCATTTTTCTGAAAATGATCTGGTGATAAGTGTCCTTGCTCTCTTTGTAGATAATCAGTAATTTAACACATCTACAGTGTCTGACTGGAATATCATAAATAATCCTGGCACCACCCACTAAGAAACTATGAGTGCAAAATATCAATTAGCTGGCTTATAAAGACAGCACTGGCTATCCTGGCACTGAATGTGGGAAAAACAGTATGCGATCATGTAATCAAAGGCTAGATCGCAAAGCTCATGCACAAGGCGATTGAGTTAAGCCTGCACAGGCAAATACCTTAATTCTGTCATTTATAAACTTAACTGGCATTTCCTGAACACTTGACTTTGCAATCTGAATAGCATTAATTAATTTAGGGGTTGTGTGTAACTAACGATGACTAATATGACAGACCCATAATCATCTACCTATCACAGTGGGAAAGATAGATGCTTAGAAAGCCAAGTTTTTCACATAATTTCATCTGAATAACAAATAAAGCAGAGCCTGATTCTGTTTTGAAGCTCACAGGGCTTGGAGTTAATAACATGTTGGATTAGCAGTCTGTTCTTGTAATTTACACAATAGCACACACTTACCCACCACACTGCCAAACAAAAAAAGGAGTATAAATTTCACCCCTTGAGGATACCTTACACTCCCCATGAATTCTTGTCTTGAACACAGTGATTGCCCCCTAAGAAAGACCACTGCAATTTTTCACTGCTGTACCACGCTGTTCAGGGCACAATGATTCTTTGTCACCATCCACCAGTGTGGACCCACCAGACACGAGGTTAACACTAGTGAGAGAATAATTTCCTTTTGGTGTGAACGCTTTTACTTTTCAGTGTCTTCATTTTTTTCAGGTTTTTGTTTGGGCTTTTTTTTCTTTTTTCCTTCAAATACCCGTTTAGAAGGAGCTGAATGTTGCTTTCGTACTGATTTGGTATTACTTTGCCCAAGACATTTTTGAAGCTGGCAGTAGTTCCATCTGTTAACAACAGCAGGAGAGAAAGGTAAGGCAAAAATAATGTCCTGCCAATCACTGCCGCACATGAAAGATTACGGGCCCCATCCAGAGCCTAAGTAGTAATGGGGAATTGGCCTTAATAGACTTCTTCTTGGACTGCAAAGTAAAAGTCAGTGTGGCTAGAGGGATTTCCTTAAAGAAGATTATCTTTCAGCTCTTCATATTAACAACCTCAGACAGTCAAAAACAGGGAAAATGAGATGACAGTAATCTTTGGAACGTCCTAAGAGGTATGTTAACAAGTATTAAAAACATGCATAAAGTGTAACCTGGTATATTTCAAACATTAAGAGTCTGGAATTACCATAAAGAACCATGGCAACAACAGGCAATTAATTCACACTTATTCAGATTACCATAGAAACTGGACCAACATACCAGAAATTATCTATAATTTCGCACTCCAAACATTCAAGCACAGTCTGTAATTTCCATAGTAATTGCCTGCTTGTAATAACCACAGAAATATTATAAAATCTCTGTGAAACACTATGAAATCTTGACATAATGAAGGCCAAACATAATTTAAAAAAAACTGCACAGCTTTTGCCTGCATTAAAATATACCACACGGGAGCCAAAAAACTTTTCATCTTCCAACATGGTACTGCAGGAGAAATTAACGCTATTCTGTCAGATGAAAAGAAAAATGCACTTACATCATGACAAATCACAACACAAAAAGTTGCCAAGGCAGAGCAGAGCTGCAGTGTGCAGAGCAGAGGCTCCATGAAGCGTTGCCTTGCTCTTTTTTTCAAGAAGTCTCCCTTAGCTCAGAGTTGAGCAGCCATTTTGGTGCCGAAGCTTGTTGTAGATTTTTTTCCAGACCACCTACTGGTAAGGAAAGCTTAAAAAACCAAAACAACAAAAAAAAACCCTCTGATCCCGAAAGACATTATTTTCTTTCAAAAATCTATTGCTCTTGCAGGGACCTCAGCCACAAGATTCTATGCAAAGAGTCTATGTGTTCAGGAGGATTGTCCTTGACTCCTTGTATACGTTCATAGTTTTTTCAAATCCCTAAATACTGAAAATTCTACTGAAAGTATTGTTGATCCTACTATAAGAAAGTACCTGATTATATCCAGTATAACTAATCCTATATAAAACATAGTTGGGTACTATTTCCACAGGATTTCCAGTAGTTTCAATTAAAGTATTGCCAGCAAAACCATTAAAACATACTTCAAACTAATCAACATTACCAATAAGGGTGGGGAATTACTGATTCACTGGAGTTTTGAAGGCATCAGACAGGCAGGACTGGAGCAGAAGTGAATGCAAATTACTGACTCTTAAGCTCTGTGACAAGAAGAACAGCCCAGAAAAGAAACTGCCTTTTCCCTTTTGACTCTACAGGAAACCTAAGGATAACTGCTCTCCCCATGCTAAAATTAATCTCTGAACATTCTCCTCACCACCACCATCAGCCTACAAGTCCATTACTTGTTTTGCATTACACGTGACATACTTCAAAGCACATGGAAGTCAATGGGAACATTCCCATTAACTCCAGTTGCCCTTGAGTCCATTCTTCAGAGCAGTTTCACACTAGTTGAGCTTCATAACTTTTGACTGAGTTACTCCTAATTTACACTGGCAATAGAGATTTCTGTTGGTGAATGTGAGAAGCATCTTTTCACACAACAGATAATGAAAAGACAAATAAACATTTGTTGTCTGTGGGGAAATCAGAAAGGGAATCACCTTGTGCTGAACATTTCCAAAGCATATTGTGAAAGACTCCTCTCTCTTAAAAATGTGGCCAACATGAAAGGAAAAGATCAGAGTATACCAATGTCAAGGTCCTGCTGGACAAAGAGTTAACGATAATTAGTGAGAGTGACTGAAATATTCAGAACTTAGAGCCCTGGTTTAGATAAATATCCACTTTCAACCTTTTACATAATTCCTCAGAACTCCCCAGTGTCACCAATCAGGAAACAAAACTTACAAAGGAAAGTCTTGCTTGCAATGTTTTCCTATGCCAGTGGCACAATAATGTTTAAAAGATAAATTAGCCCACTCTTTTTTTTTTTTTCTTTTTTTTTTCTTCTTGGAGTGTCTAAATTTAGGAAGTTCACAGAAAAGATGCAAAAACATCTATTTCAAACTCTATTGAGTATCTACAACGTTTAGTGCTCATTTGTTTACCAATCTTGGTAAACAATCATACCAAAATAATCATGTTGTCTGATGCAATTAGATATCAGGTATCCTTAATTATAGATGAGGTATTGAATACCTTGGTGTATGTCACTCAGCGTGGCTCTGTCATTACAACATACACTAGACATTGCAAGGTATTGTAAATCATTTGTCATTGATTCTTGAAAAGAACCAGTTCTTGGCTGAAATTGCTAGAGAGTGATATAGCACTGTACTTTTCACGGTACTTGAATGCGTTTTAATTTGGGGTTTCCTTTTTCATCTCCCACATCATATTTTTCAGGAAACTCAATACTGTCAGGAAGGTACAAATTTCTCCAGCTGCAAATGCACCACATAAAATATTTAAAGTGAAATCTGGGCTTGGTGACAGTCATAAAGTTAATCTAGCTCTGCTTCTCAGCCCTTACAACCACTTGAGCCCACAACAACCCATAAGATAAACTGCTCTCAAAAAGGCTGTGCAATTTGATAAGTAACTTAAAATTCCAGGTCTTCACAAGAACCATCTACACAAAGTATCAGCTGTGACTTCAGCTGTGCCACTCGCAGCACATTCTGTCAGTTGTCAGGTCCCTGTGCGCATCCCAGGCACACCCACCCCCCTATGGCCGCAGCCGGGAGGCCAGGACACCGCAGCACCTTACAGCAATGCATCCAGCCAACACGAAATGGGCATAGACTTTGTGGCCACCTGGGTTTCCTCCTGACAAGGCAGCTGAGATTCATAGCCGCCTTCTCCAGCAACTACAAGTGCCTATTCCCTTTTGTGAAAGGGACCTTGCCAGAAAGAAGTAAGGCTTATGAAACATTTACCGATGCTAGATTAGAGGTGGTGTGGTTGTAAGGCAGCTGAAGAGCAGATGTTCAGCGTGGGCAAATTATCACACTCTAGTGAAATTTCTGACCCTCTGGCAAGTGTCAAATAAGGAGCTGCTCTGAAAATTTAGGATTCAGAGATACAGCACAGTGCAGTATAAATATATGTGATTTTATACATGACTGTTTCCACTGAAGGTATTTTGTCAGAGTAGTAATGGTTTCGGTTTGACGTGTTGATGTCCCAAGAACCTAAGCAGAACTACTCACATGCTTGATGTTACATATACATGTTGAGTAAGTATTTTGCTGACGCAGTGCCAGGCCCTGGATGAAGCTGAGGCTTGAGAAAGACCACCACTCCTACTGAAAAGGCCTAATGTCATCTCCAGAAGAGGGCAGTGCTGGCTTAAACTAGCAGGACACGCACCCTCTGAAAGACTTGGCTTGCAAAGGGCAGGAAATCTCTTACAGCAAAAACTCCCAGTCAGAATATTGCAGAGACGAATAAAAACTACCACACTACACAGGGACAGGCAGTAGAGCAGTCCTGAGTGAGACACCAAGTTTTGAAACATTTATCAACAACGTTCATATTTTATCTTGAGATTTGGGCAGACGCTGGGTCTGTTTCTCACAACCTTTCTGTCTTTAGAAAGCCCTCGACAGGTTAGATGAATTGCTATTTCTAGGAAAAGGAAAGTGATTGATAGCGGTTGTTATCTCTCGTTTGATCTTGTAGCGCTCAATCTGCCTGTTCCTTTGATCAGAGGTATAAGGAAGGGCTTCGTGCTCAGAGTGACCCAGCTATATCTCCCCCAGAAGCACAGAGAAACTTGTGGGAAAGAGCTCTTAGTTCAGATCCTCCTCTTACCTGGGTAACTGCACATGTATAAAACTGACATTACTTAGAGAACTGAGGCCCTGGGACAAAGAATTGTAAGAGGACTCTTGGCTTTCAAGCAACAGAAAGAGAAATGAGTTGTGGGAACGGTACAGAAGTAACCTCCATACAAGGGTAAATAACAGAGTTAAAGGTCAGCCTGCTCCTGGCAGATCCTCTGACTTGCCTGACAACCACCCGTCCTCGTCAAGCAGAAGCAAAGGGACTGTGAGGACTTCGATGTGCTCCACGTGCTCTGGGAAGAGGCCACCAGAGGAAGGAGATGCTCGGCCAGGCACAAGGCTGGGATGATGGGTTCACACCCTGCATGGACCAGGCTGTTGTTGGCCTCCTTGGCCGTGAGCAATTCCCGAATAACGCACAGTCCTGTGAGTAAAGTGAACTCAGAAAACACCTTAAGAAGATGGAGCAATTCAAGCCCCAGCCAGAGCCGAAACTCACGGGAAATGGAAAGAAAGATAGGTGGCAACTGCCAAGGATTCAAACAGAGCTTCGTTATGTATCGGCGAGAAACGAGTGCCAGCAAAGTGAAGGGCAATCAGAAGATACCTTTGTCTCTGACAGGCTCCATTCCTGACAAGCTTTGACTCTGATCAGTTGACATTTTAAAGAGCTTTTAGTTATTTCAGGTACGGGAGGTTATAAAATGCAATTATAGGAGCTGGAGGAGGCCTGCACACTAGAGAAAAACCTGGCAGAGATGCTTTCAAGCAAGAGGCAGGGGAACTGAAAGCTTTGTGCACATTTTAATGCAAAGAACAGGAGCACTTTTCAGGTCTTGCTTATGCCTCAGGACTGAGTACAGGGAAACAAATTTCTAGAGGAGCTGTGAAAACACAGGAACTCAACCCAAAGCACAGTTGAGCTTAGGAAACACAGACAATGGCTTCACAGTGTGAACATGATAGAAATAACAAGATACTACTCAAAATAAAACTGGAAAACAAAGGCCACACAAAGCTGAATGTCAGGGCACTGCGGGGGCCGGTGGCTCCCTGAGGATGGGCACTGGGAGTACTGGGGGCTCCCCAGGTGGGTGATGGCAGGGCCTGGCAGCCAGGGCCTGTCCCACCACCCCAGCCAGGAGCAGGGCAGCCGGAGACACCGGGACAGCCCCAGCCCCTGGCATCAGGCACCTCCATAGGGACAGGGACGGGCTGAGGCTGGGACAGGAGGTGGTTCTGCAGGTGGGATTCAGGCCCTGTGGGGGGAACTCGGGTCAGATATAGCAAGGCCTGACAGCACCCTCAGGACCCTGACACTCAGTGAAAATATACAAAATTCAAGAAAAGCAGAAGCCCTACAACGCATGAAGCTACTACCCTCAGAGGTACCAAAACAGCACAACCTAAGACAAGGACCAGAACTTGGCGGGGAGGGGGGGGATTAACTACACCAGATCACGAACATATTAGAAGAGGTAGTGATGTGTGTCCAGCGTGGATAAGAGGGCTACTCCTACCCAATGGAATGCTCTCCACAAAGCAATTGCAGAGCAACAGGAAATTAACAGCAGTAATAGAAGCTGTCCATTTAGAAAGAAAAGGCGTATTTACTAGTTTCAAATTTTGGCGCACACACAAGGAAATGGAGTGTCAGGAAAACAGCCTGATCTGCTGTGTTGAAACTTTGAAGGGAATGAACTAGTTAAGAGAAAACAGTAGCCTGCCATTAAGACGGTGGTGACAGGGAGGGGAGAATAAATGTTATGTTCTCTTCTAGCTCTAACGTCAACGGGAAAACAAGAGTCTTGTGTCGGTATTAATGCATTTTCCATTTCCAGCTTTGAGAAACAGGCAAGACTAGCAGAAAGCGAGTCCTCACTCAGCAGTACTGCTTATTTCCTACAGCTGTGTTTCCGTAGTGAAGGTCGGTGGTACCAGGTACCGTGGACTTCCACAGGGTACTCCTCTCCAGCTGACCTCAACAGGAACAAAAGCTATTAGCAATTTGTAGTCTACCACTAAATGAGTGAGCCCTAAGCCAACAAACAAAACTTTTATTTTTATTTTTTCTCCCCAGCTCACTGCTGGCTGACTCTAAGGAGGTTTTGAGTTTTGCCCCTTATAAATATAAACCACTAGGTAACTAAAAAGCTTTTGTGTTCAAGTGCATTGCTTTCAAAAAGCTTTACAATACCCAATATTTCAGTACAACTCCCCAAAAGAGGATCTAGGTATTCCTCCACTCCCTCAAGCTATCATTGTGCAGAAGCAGGCCTGTGACTAGCCCTTGCAGGGCATTTTCTTTTGAAGGAAACAAGGGAACTTTCACTTCCACGGAGTACAGGTCAGTCTCATATACAGGAAAATACAGGTAAAGGAGAGGGAGAAGAAAAAGGAGGAATTTATAAAGGGACGGTAAAGAGACTTACTGACTTCAGTCTATTAAAGAGATGATAATAGCACTGCCCCCATCCCAGATTCCCCTGGCAACACTTACTGGTTTTGTACTTACACTTGCCTTTAAAATTATTTTTCCTCCTTCATTGTTGTGGGAAAAATCCACATAAGCAACAAGGGCATCATTTGACAGCACATCAGGGCAAGAGTGAAATTATTCCATGAAAAAGTGCTTTGAAATACACAAAAGGAATGTAACAAAAGAATTGCAATCTCTTGGATAATCTGTAACATTAATAGGCACAGTCATGCAGACAGAAGTGTGATTTTTTTTTTCAATCTGGCACCGTGCATCAGGGTATCTGAGAGCCTAAATTAGCTCCTTAATCCACTTTTAAAATACTGTTTCCATGAAAATGATCTATTACTTAACCTTTTTCTTTTTCTCTTTACCTTATCGTATTCCTTCTTTACTTAAAGGTTAGCTGTTCCACTTGTACTTTATAGAGACAAACGAAATGTGCTAACATCTGAAATCTCTGCACATGCAACGCAGCTGGTGTGTTATTTCTCCGATTTTATTCAATTAATTCATGACAGATTCTTAAAGAAAACATATCTGGGATTCTTTAATGAGAATATTACAGTACTGGTGTCATACTGTAAGGGTGAACTTCATCTGGATCCTGAGTGTTTTTGAGAGCAGGACACCGCTACAAAGCTACAGCCAAAATCAGGCTTTTCTAAATTAGCTTTTGTAAAACATTGCCTGTGCTTCATCTGGACTTCCAACTTTCAAGAACTGGAGAGAGGCAGATATATGTGCTGTGGATTTACAAATGAACCAGTCTAAATCCATTTACTCTGCTACTAAAGGCAGTAAGAAGGCAACCAGTGATAATGCAGTAGTCACAGGCAAGCAGGCTTTATCATTTAAAATTGGAAGCTGACTGACAGAGGAAATATGTTGCTGGATAATTCACAAGGGCATGATTAATGCAAGACTTTCAGTAGATCTATCATGTGACAGACCCTGATGGGAAAAAGCAGTGGGTGGGAAGGGGTATATTGAATACAGTGAAGAAGAAGAGGAAATGCAGCACAGCATTAGCCAGGATCACTCTCTTTTATTTCATTTTAGCAAGAGTTGGACATAAAACTCCCAGCCAGAGCACATAGCTTTGTGTAGCAACCAGTCGGCTATTAGGTGCTAGTCTGTGTTGACCTGACTGACTTATGTAACAGCAATTAAGTTGCTGTGTTAAATGACTGCTGTTGATTAAATGCCACAGTGCAGGTGCTATTCTGATTTACATCCATCATGTGAAGAGCGTGGCTTAATGCAGATGCTGGTGATATTTACAAATTAGCAGCTGGGGGTTATGAAAAGGCAGCAGAAACTCAGTAGTCAATAGCTGGACTGCTTTAGTCACAGAGGATACACTTAGACCAGATGACCCTTTTAAAGCATCTGCTTTTACTGAGGGGGGAAATCCCCATATCAGTGAAGATAAATGGCTGATACGGGGCCAAGCAATCTGCTTACTCCTTCCATCTTTTACCTTCTTTGCCCCAGTACCATCAGCACCCAGCACTGCAAGGGACATAGCAACTGAAGTCATGAAGAGAAGAGGCACCTAAGGGAGCCTCCAAGCTGCAGAAAAAGGGTTTCACTAATCTTTGCTGCGGGCTTTCATTCTCCCCAGTGAATTCCTCTTCCCACAACCCCTTAAGGAAAGCATCTGACGTGTGGTAAGTGTTGCGGATGCATCACAATAGCTTGCATGTCAGGCACACTCAGTACTTTTGCCTGCAAGACAGAACTCAAACCTTGAGACCAGGAGAACCCGTACAGACAGTGCATGTAACTGCTCCAGAGCAGAAGCAAGAGATAGGACACAGAGAAAGCAAGAGGCTCTGTTTTAAACCTCCTCTATAATTTGGTAGCAGAATCCGTGACAGCTCTTGCTGTGTTTAAAATCAGGCTATCTTAATCACCTATAAAACATAGAAGAAGCCAGTGTAAACTCTGATGCCAGAAGTTTCTACGGCTGGCAGCAGGGAAGATTTCTCAAAGAGGTATCCCTCCAGGCTTTCCCTGCTCCTTACAATCTTTTACTGAGACCCTGCCACTGGCCACTGCCAGAGTTGGGGACGCTGACCCGCATGGACTTTTGTTCTGATCCAGCACAGGCACTCCTGACATTCCAGCAAAACAGTGGTTGTCTCCCCTGCCCTCCCCACAGCACTGTCTGAGGAGGAATGCTCCTTCTGAGGAGAGAGACTTTGCATTTCACGCAGGTGACAATAAGCTTCATGAAACTGGGACAGCAACTGTGACAGCACTATACCCTGCCGGATAGAGTGAGTCGTCTTACGTTTTCTTTTTTCATCCTGGCTTTACTGCTGCTACAGTACACCAGGAAGAGTAAAACAGGTTAAAAGCCAATGTAAACAACACAAAAGAAAAGCAGTCAAAAGTCAAGCCTTCCCCTATAGTCAGATGCTCTATAGTTAAACATGTTGGAGTACAGCAACTCGCCTCAGAGCACTGGTTGAGGATCACCCATACAAAGAGGTAGAGAAGCATCCTCATGCCTCTGCAATCACTTTCTTCCACCATTGGCTCAAGATTGATAAAAAAACTAAATGCCAAGATGTTAGAAGAGAAGACTTGATCTGACAGCACAGATGAGAGAGGATCTTAAATTCCACACAGAACATAGCTAGCAACATGCTGAGGTAACATTTATGCCCAAGACATCAGCAACATACATCATAATTACCCCAGGGGTGAAAACCACTAGAGCAGAAAACATGTCGCAGGGGCCCTGAAATTCTGTTTCTTGAGGATATCTATAATGCCACTGTCAGTATTCCTGGGCTGACAAGAACAATAAAGGTTGGTAGGCTACCCCATTCTTGTCAATGAGAAAAAAAACAAAGAACAGCATGAGCTACACTGACAGATTTATGTCCCCAGCCAATAGGCGACTGTAGGAAGAGTGCTTGGACAGCTGGCCCAGCAAGGAGAAAACAACTGACCTTCAAAGATAACACTCCAATTACCATTTGGTATCTTTTCCTCCATCCTGAATGAGAGTTGTCTGTATTTTCTCAAGTAGCTGTGTTCATTCTATGGCTATAGTCATATTTTTCTTGTTAATTCCATCTCCCAGCTCACTTTAAATGATTTCTAGCAGGTGGGAAGAGCAAATATAATAGGTAAGCATTTTCAGAGTCTAAAGAGCTGCTTCACCTGCAACTCAGCTAGAGCTTGAATAAAAGGTCTGCATCCGTCAACCCCAACATCCAACCTTAATCTTCATATATTATTGAGTTTATCCTTGTCTATTGCTGTGACAGAAACTGCTCGTATATGAGGAAGAAAATGAGCAGAGCCCTGTTATATTATTTATAAGGTGTCAAAAAGATGCAGAAAGCTTTACACACAAATAAAGAAGAAAGTCCCTGACTTTGAGAATTTAATCTAATCTTGAAGAGACACTGCCAGTGGTCTCAGTTTCACAAGGGCAGCATCACCACGTGTACAGACTGGTGGTATACATGTGTGGAGAGCACAGACACTATTTTACTTACCATCATACAAGGCCTAATGTTTTCAAATTAGCATTTCCACATGCACATTTTCAGATATCAGCCTACAAACTGCACCTAATAACCCATAAATAATGGAAGTTCTTTATAAAAAGAGTGTCTCTGTGCTTGACATATTTTAAAAAAATCTTTAACAGCTTTTTGGTTGAAAGAAATTAAGTTGTTTGCATTGGTCTGTTGTAGTACAGTTAGGTATGTTTCATTGTTAGCCATCTGTACCAATAATGACGCTGTTCTTCAGGGGTTATAATTTCTAACTGACATTCATTGACCTTACCATGAAAAGATAGAATGACTTTTTGAATTCCCAGGGATTAACCTGTGGTACTTAACATACAGCCAGCTTTCTGCACAGCCTTAAATGGTTCTTAAGCAGTCTCTGAATGCCACTGGATTAATGCGATCAGGAACAGAGTCTGAGGCTGGGGAATTCTGAGGAAAGTACAGCACAGGTTAAGAAACCAAGCATCAGTGATGTACAAGAAAGATGCTCAGATATCAGCTACCAAAATTATCAGAGAAAGAGGAAGCCTTGCGTTACAAGAGGACACCAAGATTCCCTTGTTTCGCCTAGAAAAGAAAAAAGGGAAAAAAATGTTGGCAGGTGCCAGAGCTGTTTTTTATGAACACGTGAAACATTGTGAGCATGAGATAGGGAAAAGAACTATTCAAACCAAAGAGCCAGAGGATAAAGACAGGTAATGAATAAACTTAGCCTGCAAATTAGGCCAGCAATGCAATTTGATTCACGACTGGCCTTCTAATGGGAGACAGAAGAAAGAGAGCAGGAAGATCCAACTGCTTTTAAATGGAGACTGATTAGTCTGAGGAACAGACTGTATGATACGTTTGCACCCCAAAAGTAGGACTTGGTGATCTGGGGCAAGAGGGAGTCTCCTGTGACTCTATGCAGTTTAAGCCACAGGGACTGGTGTGGAATTTGAGCGCTATGTTACAACACAGAGCTGTAAACGAAAAACCGTGCCTGACACAGCAATGATGCTTCGTGATCCAGCATGCACTTGGCTGTGAACAAAGGGTTAAATCCAGCTCTGCTCTCCCTTCCACTTGTATCCTGTTCAGAAGAGCTAATGGAGTGGCCAGAGGGTAGGAGAATGCTGCTGGGAAAGTCAAGCTCCAGCGGCAGGCTCATGGGACTGGGCTGACCCTTACACCAGAGGATTTTCTACTGTAATTTCTATTTCTTGTCAGAAACAGCTGAGCAAAACACCTTTCTGACAGGCTCTATGTTTTCCTGCTAAATCACTTCTTCTCAGGCCATTGTGAATGGATTCAGGAACTCAGACATACACCTCAGCAGTTTCTCTCTTCAATTAAAAATTATCAGAGAGAGCAGAGTGCGGTACAGATGACTGTCAACAATACATCAACATCTACAGGAAAGATGTGCAACAGTACGGGCCCATTCTCTGCAACTCAGTGGGGCCGGGAACAGTAAGCTTAGAAAAAGGTGCTCTTCTCTTTACACAGAGAGGAAAGATAAAAGCCCAGATTTGCGCTGTTGCTTTTCAAATGCCCCCAAGATAAGTAGCTTGCCACTGTGTACAACTGGGGGCCAGAGAGATTCCACAAGAGATGGAAAAGTGTGTCTCTATTTATAATGTTCAACAAAACAAGATTGTTTTACCCAGAGCAAAGCAAGACTGAACTGCTGAGTTTGCTGGGGCAAAGTCAATCTCTTTTCATCAACGAAGGCTGAACAAATGGGGAAGGTGACTTCTAGCTTTCACACTTAGAGGATGATCTGTTACACTTCCCCAATCACTATTACTCTTTAAAGGTGAAACCCATGGGTTATATATGTTGTGACCCTTATCTGTTGTATACTGCACCTCAAACCCAGAACAGCAGCTGTCTATACTATCTGGCTTCACAAAATTAGCCACAGAAGTTGTTGCCACTTTCTCTGGCTCTTTGGGATAGAGATCATATATTAACAAGGATCAGCATCTCATTAGCTGCATCTGATATTGTCCCTCAGATGTTGCACCCTTGTCTCGGTATGAGCAACCAGAGTACCTGGGGTGTCATGAGCGATTTCCCACAAAGCAGACTTGCCTCACAACCATTGACCAGCGATTGAAACACTGAGCTGCTAGATCATAATCAATAGTGTTATTTCACCCTCACTCACCTGTGCAAATCTGCTCAGGTTTCCTCCAAAACAATCTGCTCTGGCCTGTTAATCAGTTACAAAGCTCTGCCCCATACAGTGATGGTCAGTGGTAGAGACACGTAGGAAATTTTATACAAGATGTTAGTAGGCAGCTACCTACTACAACTCAGCCCTGCTGAGAACAGATGAACATCAGTGCAGGCTGTCAGTCAGCACAGCAAACACCAATGCTCCCGACTGCACCCTCAGCCATTAAAACTGATGGGAAACAGGAGGCTATGACAGTGAAAATGATCAGCGTTTTCTGTGTAGTACCTGCACCACCACTATAGAGATCAGATCCAGAGTAGTACTCATGATCCACAGCAATGTAATTCTGTTTTGTAAGCAATGAAGTCCAGGAAGAGAAAAGAAAACTACTACTCAACTACTTTGGTAGAGGATGGTTAAAATGCACTGGTACCTCTGAGGCTGCAGAAGAGGGGCACAGGACCCCTGTGGCTTGTGGACCCTGGATTGGATTGTAAAGAAGATCCAGGAATGAGTATTTGTTGGATCAGCAAAACTAGTAGTAATGAAATGAAGGACTGTTTTTACTCACTCTCTACATTAAGCAACGCAGAAATGGTGATGGCCATGTCATCTGGATCTTGTCTGAAGGAGTGTGCTGCTTTTGGCTGAGGGAGATTTAATTTTCTTCGTAGTAGCTAGTATGGGGCTACGTTTTGGATTTGTGCTGGAAACAGTGTTGATAATACAGGGATGTTTTAGTTATTGCTGACCAGTGCTCCCACAGGGTCAAAGCCTTTTCTGCTCCTCACACCACCCCGCCAGCGAGTAGGCTGAGAGTGCTCAAGAAGTTGGGAGGAGACACAGCTGGGACAGCTGACCCCAACTGACCAAAGGGATATTCCATACCATGTGACATCATGCTCAGCATATAAACGAGGGGGAAGAAGGAAGAAGAGGGAAATGTTCGAAGTGATGGCGGTTGTCTTCCCAAGTAACTGTCACACGTGATGGAGCCCTGCTTTCCTGGAGATGGCTGAACACCTGCCTGCTGACAGGAAGTAGTGAATGAATTCCTTGTTTTGATTTGCTTGTGTGCGCAGCTTTTGCTTTACTTAATAAACTGTCTTTATCTCAACCCATGAGTTTTCTCACTTTTACTCTTCTGATTCCCTCCCCATCCCACTAGGGATGAGCGAGCGAGTGGCTGTGTGGTGTTTAGTTGCCGTCTGGGGTTAAACCACGACAAGGAGAAAGGACAATACACAGACAACAGCACCCTCCACTGGGGCAGTGATGCCTAACAGATCTGTAGCTATAAGTATGGGTTTGTAGTACATGAAGTGGGAGAGAAGCAAGGTAGACAGTCTCCACCTCTTTTGACCAGTTACTTGGTCGTTGAGCTTGCCCCTCCAAAAGTACTGCTCTGGTTTGTGAAGGAAACCGGGATGTAACTCACTGGAGAAGACGAGATTAGTACTTCTCACAAAGTGTGGGAATTCGGGCAGACTTCCCCCTACCCCTTCTTCACTTCTTGGTTTCACTTCAGCATAAAAGGTTCAGTCAAGCCACTCCTACCTTAGCATTATGACCACTCGCAGAGTGTCGCAAACAGAAGCAAGTTTCTGCCCAGCAAATATCTGTCACTCTTGAGAGACTGATGGGTAGCTTCCTACTAGGTTAAAAAATTATATACCCCACTGCAGTCTGTAGTCACTGCAACAGGAGATTGGTTCCTTCTGTGGGGCCTGGGCCAGTAGGCAGAAATAGCTGCCCAGCAGAAAGAACAGTCTTCAAAGCCCACCTGGTAAGAAATAAGCAATTGTCTACATCTAAAGAGTATGAACAGCCTTTAGCTGGTTAAACACAGAGATACATACATACCCTAAGAGAGGTCACAAACAAAAATGTCATATCCCTAAAGTGCTCTGACAAGGCCTTGAGAGGAGTTATTTGGATGCCGGCAAGATGCCAAGAAAGTGGTCTCCTGACATGAAACAAGTTCTGATGAGTCAGGAAAGCTATAAGGTCACAGAAAAGCAGTGATGAAAGCATCCAGAGACAGCTCTGGTGGAGGCAGAACTCTGCAAAAGCCCTGCAGGGAACACAGCACGCTGCTAACTGTTTTACTGTGAGAAGCAGATAGCAGATCATGGCCTTGAATATCTTTCCAAGCAAGCCCAAAGTGCCCTCAACCCACCAACTGACCACAAGAACGGAAATCTTGTATTTTTTACTGATATTCCTGAGACACCTCTGATTTTCCCTGATGGGAGAGCACCCCTCCTTTCGTAACAAATTACAGCAAATTCCACTTGTATGAAAACAAAAATGTCAGCAAGACTCTGGCTGTGTTTTTGGACTTCCCATATTCAGTGTATGAAAACATGTAAGAAAACAACAATAGCTGTATTTTCTTAAATACTTCTAGGCAGACTGTTGTTTTGGGGATAGTTGGAAGAACACCATGATTCAGTACCGGTAGTGTCATGGCATATAAATACAATTCTCACCGAGAGCATAACAATCGCTTTGTTTTGATGTGCACAGCTGAGCAAGAAGTCATCACCAAAATAAACCTAATTCAAACATGCCAGAAATGTTTTTGTTTCTTTTCTTTTCGCTCTTGGGTCATATTCACTGCATGTATGAGAGAGTATAATTGCACTGAATTCTATGGCGTACAATCTGCATAGTCCAGAGATTAATATAACTATAAATACCTATTTTCAAAATATCTCTTGGTTTATCTTCTTAGCCTTTTTTAACTCTGCCTAAATATTTTTTATAGTTTGTTATTTTGTTTATTGTCATGTGATGAAAACCATAAGAAGTAGATGAGCACAAGTCTAACTCTTTGTGGGAGAGAATATGGGTTTTTATATGAATGGGCACAAGTTGGAACATAGGAAGTTCCGTTCCAACACATGGAAAAACTTATTTACAGTTAGGGTGACAGAGCACTGGCACAGGCTGCCCAGGGAGGTTGTGGAGTCTCCTTCTCTGGAGATTTTCAAAACCTGCCTGGATGCAGTCCTGAGTAATGTGCTCTGGGCAATCCTGCTTTAGCAGGGGAGTTGGACTAGATGATCTCTAGAGGTCCCTTCCAACTCTGAAAATTCTGTGATTCTGTGATTTGCATGTTTGAATAAAAGCTCTGCTTGGAAAGACAGAGTGACTGAAACTTCCTATCACAGAGGTCAAGGTATTTTTAAGGTGTAAAGTCAAGTGTATATAATTATCAGAGAGCAACAGGATATCTGGGTAGAAACTTCCTAGTGTCAGTGGGAACCTAGATGCTTGCAAACCCCCACTTTCCATCCTTTCTCCCAACAACTGCTACATCCCCACTGAAGTAACAATAGCATGACAGTTCACAGACACACCTTAGCTTTGTTTATTTTTACAACCTCCTCACACGAGAGGGAAGCTATTTCCCATCAGGCAATGCTTCCTCATAATTCTTTTTCTAGTCTCATTAAGCAAATACTGCAATTCACCACTTCTGCTGCAAACTCCCACCCATTGCTTACTCCCTTTCCCTATTGATGCAATGTATTTTAAAATTTCGTATACAGATATGAACTCTCCTGGTTTCTCTAGAGGTATGAATTCCTCCCTCTTGCACACTGTGATACAATCTTAGGATAAGCACTGGTGGTATTGGCATAGGAGTGATGACACAGAATTGCTCAGGGAAGAATATGGTCACCACAGTGAAAAAGGATACTCGGAGTATTCAGAGGCTGGTATTCTCTTCATTACTAAAGAAGATACACTTCAAAAGCTAGAATTTGCAATCCTGAATAAAACTTTAGGGAAGACAAAGCTCCTGTAGTTTTCACTTCTAAGCATATTAGAAGTTTACTCCACAAGGTGAAATACACAAATCTCCTGTTTCAGCTAGGGCTTTAGAGCACAATAAGTATCCCATGTTAGCTATCCATTGGGAAAAATCCACCTTTTTGGAAACAAAACTAATATCAAAGTTTGCACTCTCAGTATCCAGACAGTCGTCTTGCACTGTGACATCAAACAAAACACAGCAACGGACAGAGGGGATGCTATAAATTGTGGCCAATCATACTGAACAAAGGTTGTAACGTCTTCCCACCCTGTTAAATAAAGGTCTAAATCAATATGATCTGACCTATACCCACACAGAAGCTCACCCATGACTTATGAGTGTGGTTTCAGACACAGACAACATGCATTCAGCTGCTAGTTCTGCTGCGCCTCTACGTGCCTACATGGATCACCACCAGCAGTGGCCCACAGTTTAGCCACATCGTAAACCCTCCTTAGGTCCCTTCACCACCACCCCACCCCACCTTTACACAAAGTAACTTCATCCTAATCACAGTTGGCCCAGGTGGCGTTTTCAAGTCCTCCTCTTGACTGCAGAAAGCTCTTTTATTTTTAAATGAAAGTTTAATTCTTATGCAATCAAACTCCAAGATCAAACTTTAAAGAAAAATGCTGCTAATCTAAAGGCATAATATAAACTGCCGGAGCCAGCAAATCTATCACTACAGAATCAGGGCTTAGATAACTTTGGATTATCTTCTGACAAGTGATTTCTTTATTGTTCTCATAAAAGTGACTTCTAAATTAATGAGAAATACCCTGAGTGTTTATCCTATTGAGCTCCTTCTCCTGCTGCCTGAAAAAAATAATTAATCATTGTTTAATTAATTATTTAATCATGTCCCTTTTGCAAAGAAATATCTTCCTGCAAGCAGCTCTCACCATCACAGACTTAAACAAAATCAGCGCTCCCGTCTCATTTGATTTAATAGGAGATTACAAGCTAAATACCACTTTAATATTACATACTGAACAAACACAGAAAGAAAAGCTCATCCAGGGGAAAATGGCAAGTCGGGAAGATCTGGTCTTATTTGCCTCCTACTGTCATCAAGGAGAACACTTGAGACTTAGAATGGCAGGCCTGTTGGCACCACGGGATGCAGCTCTCATTAAAAGCAAACGCTATTTTTAAAATATAACAGAGATGTCTTCGCAGAATTCTAAACAGATCTGTGATAACGCACAGTCAATCCACACATAAATAGAAATGGCCAAAGGCAGAACAACTGATGAAATAACACGATTAGGCAAAAATTGAGGCTTTTCTGGTTTGTTTTGATTCTTTCTGTAGATAAATACTGACTAATATAACGCAAGAGCATTGCAGCCGCATCCCCACTAAGTGACTGAAACTGATGTAACAACTTTTCTCATTGTTATATTTCTTGGCTCAGGTGCACCTTGAGAAAAGTCCTTCCTGAGTGTACTTAGAAGCTATTCTGAAGGCACCAAATTGATGAGTAACAGCAGTGCCAAGTCTTGAGTACGAACAGAGAGGATATGACAAGAGATTTCTGTTATTGCAGTGGTGCTTAGGTGACAAGCCTTGTGGAACAAGTACATTTGAGGGACATTTGGGGCAGGCAAAACAATTCAACCAAGCAGTGAACTTCGATGGCAGTAATTCATGTTAAAACCTGTCCGCATCCAAAAATATGATACTGTCTGAGAAATAAAGCTATCAGCCTCATTCTCGTGTTCCTCCTCTTAAAAAGCATGAATTCTGCCTCTCCTCTAAATAGCAGCAGAGCAGTTCCTGGAAGAGCAGAGCATACAGTGGGACACAAACCATCTCCTCACTCATTGCAATTTTCCGTTGCTTTTCTAATTGTTTTCTTTCCCTGATCTCACATAAAAGAGCACATCCCTTTCCCTCCCCGTGGCTCTCCTGACACTCACGCCCCAGACGAAGTGGGAAGTCTCTGCAGAAGATACCACCCAGCACACGGGGCAGAGTAGAAATTGCCCCATCCCAGGCAAGCACCTGCCTTAAGATCTGTCCCTGGGTTTTTTTCCTGCCTCTTTACAGCTCTTCCCACTGCTTATCCACGATTCCAGGTTTCTCCTGTGTGACACAACCAGCTCTGCAGCACAGGAGCTTTCTGACCAGGTTCCACCTCAGCACTGGCCTGTTGGGAGTTCATAATACTGTTAAGAAACATCCCAGGACTTTCTACATCGCTACTCCCTGCTTGGAGAAGGACATGTGAGCACCAGAGCATGCTAGTCCTTATTTCCTCTTCCTGCCAGCAATGCTGCAAGGCCAGGATGCCTCCAGTTCTGAGGATGAAAATCTGGATTTTGAGACTCTCTCCCTATTGCAACAGCCTGTTCATGCTGCCCCAAGGCCTGACCCTTCATGTCTGCACCTCACCCTTGCTCAGAAAATCCTCAGCATTTCTCCCCTTTCTGAGAGCTCAAGGCTGGGGAGCCAGGCTGTTCTTTTCATCAAGCTCAGAGGAAGCTTGATGAAAGCTGCTAACCATGCTGGTGGATGGTTAACGGTGGATACCTGCAGTGGGAGAACACAGCTGAAAGTTTTAACACCCCCACAGTTCTGAAAAGCCAGGACATACCATTCACAGGAAGTCAGGAGGTCTGGAGACAAAGCTGTGTTTTGACCAGACACCTCTGAGCACTGCCTCTGACCTTCCTGTTCCCAGATTTGGGTAACACACCATTATTACTCCCATTTTTTCCACACAGAAATCCATACTTACCACATCCCACAGGGAACAGAGTAACAATCCCTACCAGTCACCTTCAGAAAGTCAAGATGTGCTCTGCTCCCCATCTCGTAACGCTCTCCACTTCTTTCCCTGCTTCTCACCCTGAGCACTAGCTTCTTGGTGCAACCCATGGAGGAAGTCTCAGCAGCAGCAGCTCTCACCTGAAGGAGATCTGAAGTGTAGGGTGCAGAGGGGGAAGAGGAATCAGGTTGCTCAGAAAAATCTTTCCTTTGTTTTCTGAAATCTAGTATGGAAAAAAAATATATCAATATTGAGTTTCAATTGAAAATAGAAAGCTTTTTATTTGAAACACTTTCAGATTGACTGGAGAAAGAATATTTTCTAGAACTAATAAGGTCTATATACTTTATATACACTTTAAATGGAATACATAATTAATAAGTTTTTTAAATAATCTTATTTTATAAAAGACATTTTAATATTAGCAAATTATAATTTCAAAGGCAGTTGTTCATTGTTAAACTTGAGCATATATCCAAGGTTATTTCTGTTCCTCAACAAAATATTGAGTTAGTGCATTAGGATAAAATATGTTATTGTATTTATTTTTAAAAGCTTTTTCCCTAGAAATGTATGTTTCTTTTATCCTTCCAGTATGACTGTATATCATTTCTGATCCTGAAGATTATGTAGACTCTTGTTTACAAAATAATAATACCATATTAATTCTAACTTCAACATTTTGTTTTTCTGCCTATTTTAGAGCTATATTAAGAGAGAGGAAAAAACGCACAAACGTACCCTACTATGCAGATCGGATTCATCTGCAGCCCAATGTACTAACTTTATTTGTATGCATTAACTTTATTTGTTGTTTCAAACATTATTTGTTATTTCATAAATATGTATAAATGTAGAATTTGTGTGCTAACCTAATTATAGATAACATCTTTCTCATCCTTTTAAAAAAAATTCTAGGGTCCCAGGGAGAGAGGGAAGGAGAGGGCTGGGGTGAGGAGGGGTGGCAATTGCTTTTCTGGGAAAACAGAGGGGAAAAGACATCTCTGGAGGTTGGACAGAAGGGGAGGAAGAGTGGAGAAATGGGGCTGCATGGAGGGTCAAACTGCTGTTTTTACTTTCAGAGGTTGGAAGAAGGTAGGGAAAATAGAAAGCGTAAACACAGCTGCTTCCCCATGATGCCACTGTGGCATGTGCCTCTGTTCACAAAGGATGGCAGCAGGAAGCCCAACACCGCATTGGGCTGTCCAGCAGCAAGCAGCCATGGATTGCCCAGGCACCATGCACTGCTCAGAGAGCCAGCCTTCATCTCCCCTGGGGAAGGACATGAGCACTCTTACTGGGCCATTCTGCCCCACACAGCAGTCAGCATGAACACCACAAACCGCTCTCCAACCTCATCTCCCCATAGCCACGAAAGAGAATCAGCCCCATGGCTCCTCTCTGGTGACTCACCAGCACTGAGGTCAAGGAGCCCCAGAAAGCTGATCATCTGAATCACTCCAAGTACTTTTGGCCTAAGGTGCAGTAAGAGGGATAGCATCAAGTTAGGGCCTACTGTGTCCAGTTCTGGGCTCCCCAGTCCAAGAGAAATATGGACATACCAGACAGAGTCCAGTGAAGGGCCACCAAGCTGATGAAGGGACTGGAGAAACTCTCCTGCAAGGAAAATTGTAGAGGTGGGGCTGTTCAGCCTGGAGAAAAGCAGGCTCAGGGTGGATCTCATCAATGCATGTAAATACATGAAGGGAGCATGCAAAGCGGATGGAGCCAAGCTCTTCTCAGTGGTTCCCAGTGACAGGATCAGAGGCAATAGGCACAAACTGAAACACAGAAGGTTCCCTCTGAAAGTCAGGAAACACTTTTTCACTGTGAGAGTGACCGAGCACTGGCACAGGTTGCCCAGAGGAGTGGTGGAGTCCCCATCCTTGGAGATATTCAAAAGCTATCTGGACAGAGTCCTGAGCAACTGGCTCTAGGTGGCCCTGCATGAGCAGGGAATGTTGGCCCAGATGACCTCCACAGGTCCCTTCCAATCTCAGCCATGCTGTGGTTCTGTGATACTGCCCTTGCCTGTCTGTAATACAGAGATAACAGACTGCATCTGCGTTGCCCATTACACAGAGGCCACGTCTCTGCTGAGGCACAAAGGACCTTGCTGCAGCAGCACCTTGCCTTCATATCTGAGCAAGAGCTGGACATAGAAGAGGTTCCTCATGCCTGTATTTCTCCTGGAAGGAAGCCCCAGAGACCTTGCAACACGCCTGGCCAACCTCCAGCCAGTGGGAGAGAAGGTAAAATTCACTGATTAGTGCCATCGTAGCCAGGGGTCCCATTTCACTTACAGTTTCTGAATGCTATGCTGGCATTGAAACAACTGACAAACATGGGTGCTTTGTGTCAGCCACACTTAAGCCGCCCAATAAATTAGCTCCTTCTGCTGGGAGAACAAGCCCCCACAGCTGGCACAACCAATCTTCCAGCCAATATTTCATCATTACTTTTAAAATATACCTTCCAGTTCACAATAATAAATGGAATAGGCTTTCAAAAATGGAAGTAGCTGAGGAAAAGAAACGCTCATATGTTAAATGCGTACAAGTATTCGGGACCCTCTAAGACAGAAGTAATACTACAAGCAGCATAGAAAAACCTTTGGATGTTTTTGTATCTTAGTATACTGGAAATCTTGGTCAAAAAAGCACAGTGCTCTTCCCAGAATATTTATCATTAAAACCTGAAAAAAAGGAAAGAGCCACCTATGTTTTTATAGGTGGGTTTTCATTTAATTTTTAATCTATACAAAATTGAATTATATGTGGGGTTTTTTTCTAAATTATCACAGTCTAAAATATACCAAAAATATTAAAGGGAGTATGACATTGTAAAAAGAGGACCTTTTCAGTGGGGGAGAAAAAAACCCAAACCACGGGAAACTGGTACCCACCCAGTGAAAGGTTAAAGCCTTGTCATTTGAGGAATTTTTATTGTTTATATGCACATGTATTCCTTTGGCTAGGGCGGTACACCAAAAATGGCATTCTTGTTTCCTCTCTCTGTGCTCAAGGCCTAATAATATCAATAGAATTAGAGGTAAATATCATTGTTATGCTTGTTTCTCATCTCTGGCAAGTTTATAAAATGATCTCTAGATAAAGTTTCAGGGCTAAAATAGTTTCACACAATTTGCAGTAAGTCTAGATGGGCTGCAGAGGTAGTTATATTCAAATATCACTTAATTACAGGAAGTACCTCCTATCCAGACCCCATACCAATAGCCGACAACCCCTCTTTTTACCTTAAAGGGAAAACCCCAGAGTTCAGACGTTCTATATTCTCAGACCAGACCCTCCCCTGCAGCAGTGGCTTGGAAGGCAGCTTCAGACCACACTTTGGTATTTCCAGCAGCTGCCTTGAGCAGAGGGAGAGGGGAGACTACACAGCATCCCTCCAAAGGATGGGTCATGTTGTCTCTTTGTGCCTCGTTCTTTGCAGTTACATAGGACTCGCCACACTTCCAGATGGGAATAAATTGGTGCCGGTGCATCATTGCTTTTAAAAAGGGAACGAGACCTGCTGCAGTCTCCCAGGCCACTGACAAGTGGGGCTGACACCAGTATTTCATTACCACTGTCAGAATTACAGTGAGTGACAGCCAGAAAATCGTTAAGTATTTCAGCACGATTGTGGCAGAGCTCTGATTAATATTTAAGCACCTATGTTTGCAGAAGCAACATTTTTTTTATTTGCTTTGAAAATACGTCCAATTACAGTATAGTCCAGCATTCGTAAGGTGAAGTATAGCCATGTGCATTTATGAATAATCTTATGCTTTATTTTGTTGTTTGAGAAATTTTTCATAACCATATGGAAGTATTTCAGCAATTCACACTGTAATTGAACTGGAACTGCTG
>NW_009648148.1:198194-217081 GCF_000708025.1 Charadrius vociferus | reverse complement strand
ACTTCAGGACTTATCTCTTAATGGAATACTATGGAAATTGAAAATTTTCTGATTGCAGCTATTGGCTGCAGGTGCTGGAATAGCAGAAGAGCACACTCAGTCCATGAGTTCCTTCTGTTTCTAGGTCTTACTGTCATAAAACACACCAACTGTGGAAAAAAAAAATGCTTCTACGATCTTGAACTATATCTTTGTCTAAAAAAAAAAAAGTATCTGAGGTGCAGGTATGGAAAGGTATTGAAAGCAGAGTTATTTCCTTGGTTTGGGTATGAGTTCCTGGAATTCAAACAAGCTGAAGTGAACCCTTCTCAAAATGGCAAGTGGTCTGAGCCCAAACGTGGAAAATTGTATCCTGAAGTAATTGGTCTAAAAAAAAAAAAAAAAAACAAAAAAAACCAAAAAAAACGCATGAGCTGCTGAGGGGAGACTGGAGCACATCTTAGAATGAGCAGGGCTCTTCCTCACAGGTACCTGTGCAGTAAATCTCTTATGCTGTCAACTGTTTCAGAAACCTTGGGAGTCTTTCCTGGCGAGCCATAGGAGTTACAGAAAGTGACCTTAAAGAAGAATCACAATAACAAATTTTCCACCGTCAGCACCGAGATGGTGCACTTGCAGTCCCCATGAAAACACAAAAAGCAAGGAAATTACTTCTTCAAATCAGTGCTGAGATTAGCTATATTATGGATAAAATCCTGGAAATGAAAATGCAGTGAAACCTAACAGACAACCTGCTACCACGTCAGGTCAATATCAGGTGAGATCTGTGTGCATCTAAGAAAGAATTCTTTCAGGAGTGTTGCAAGCTCATATATTTATTTTGTAATTGGAAAGGACTCAGAGTTCAGTGACCCTAAATGAACTGGAAAGAGGTAACACATTAAACGCCAATTTTCTCTGAAAAACTTGGAGATGTTATTTCTGATGTGGGGCTACAAGGATATCCCTCCAAAATTAATGAAACTACATATGCACACTCTGAAGAAAGACTATGCAATTGATATGTGGGAATAGACTTGGTATAAAACAAATTGTGTATCAATAGGAAGGTGTTCGTTTATACCAGCTGAATTTTGGACTGGAGGTCTGCAAAGTAATTTCACAAAAGGGTTTGAAAGATGAACCCCCTTAATAAAAGGGCAGGTTTACTTATGATAGTTTTTATCTGCTTTACTTTCCTGCTACTAGTAAATCTGCCAGATGAGTTTTCAAAGTACTGTCTAAATTCATCCCTCCAGGAACCTAGGGATATTTTCATGTATCTTAAAGCACTGTGCATTACTACTAAAGTGGTAGATGAAGCTATAAACAAAATTCAAACCATTTTGAAAATACCGTTATTTACCTTAAAGCCATCGCTATAGCAAAGGACAGAATGTTTCTACTGAACCATACATGGCATCATGCAAAGTTTTAATAATGAAAACAGTTAAATGGCTAGCAGTGAGTATAAACCACAATACTATGGATCAGCTCTTGATGGAAATACAAAGCAGAGTGAGTTTTGTGCTGGGAAACAGTCCATGAATGAATCCAACATAGTCATTTCATTTGATAAAGGAGATGCCAGTCTGTAATTCAAAAGGCACTTCAGTACTGTGAGTGTTAAAAAAACTGAGCCAGCTTAAAAGATTCCATGTATTAAGACCCTGGTCTCTCAGTCAGAGAGAAAAATATTTTATTTTGCCTTTGTCAAGGAAAAGCTTTGCCTTGAAGCCTTCAAGATTGGATTGTAAGGGGGAAATATTGCCCTCTCCTCAGGCAGTAACAGCCTGGCATTCAATGAGCCAGTAGGCTTCTGAAGCATGAATATCACAGGATTTCTGAGCAAGGAGTAAGCAAAGCCATTTTGGAGATGCATCTGCACACTGAGTGGAGTCTGGGAAGGGGACTCTCCTCAGTCACAGTGCAAACTCCACTTTGACTGTAAGACTTCACTTGGCCTAAGTACCCTTTTCAAACTTTGTTTTGAAAGGTAATTCATAAGGAGTGTTCACACATGACTAATAGCATGGGGTTGTGGCCTTCACAGACCCTTGAAATGTAATCACTTGAAACTATAATATAGCTTCTGCTGAGGAGACTGGATTTGCCTGAGGGGAGATGATTTGTACACCAGGGTCACTTATCAACACTCCAAGCCAGCACAGGCTTAAACCCTCCAGAAGTAGCTGTGATGTCCCCCCATTGGCCATCTATTGAGTGGCCAAAAGAGGTATCTACCAAATCTGGTGAGAGAGTGTGAGCACAAATGCTTTTGCCTTTATCCTTAGAGAAGTTAGGAAGCAGCCACTCTTAAGAAAAGCAAAGGTGCTGTTCCACCTGACCCCTTCCCAATCATATAAGCCTGTGCAAAAAGATGAGTTACAATTTACACACTATGTGTGGATGTGTGTAATAGCAAAACTGGTTTTAATGAACCTGCAAGTATTAGCTACGTGCCTGCTTTATAGAAAAAGCTAGGTCTTTCTGACCTCAGAGAGAGGTTTTACATCATGGAAAGTACTTCTTGCTCCACTACCTGCATCAGCTTCCAGGGACTGACAGAGCTGGTACAGAGCTGAGACAGACTGCTACTGAACTGCAAGGCACCTTCTGCGTGTTCCACTCAGAAAACGATACAGTGAGAAGGAACCATTCCACAGAAAAAAATATATTTTCACTGCCCGCCAAAGATAGATACCTATCCAGAGTGTGTTTTAAACTCTGTATTGAAGGAGGCTGAGCAGCAAATAATCAAGATACAAATTCACACTTGGGCAACAGGGAGATAAAGGGCAGTCCACTTACCCAGGACTTTCTGTGCTGACTTCCACGCAGTATCCCACCCTCTATGAGGGAGGACAAGCAGCTTCCTGCTGTGAGGACAAAACAGATCTCTTAGGGGAAAAAAGTACAAGGTGTTTAGCTACTGTGTCATGAGGCCCATGTAGGGAGGTTAGTTGCAGTAATCTCAGTATTTCTGATACAGTATTTATTGTTTGAAACCCATGGGTATGAAAAAGAAACTCATCGAGCAGTCATCTACATTCAAGATGTCCTGCAAGGCTGAGAACAAATGACCGAGGCCTTCATATCATCAGATGACTCTACTGTTCTGAAATTCACAGGTTAGTTTATATTTGTAACTATACTACGCACTAACTGTAACACAACAAACATTTCTATAATTAATACTATTTCAGATAATAGTGTGTACTAAAAAGAGAGCATGCAAGAAAGACACAAAGAACTGTGCTGTGTGATTTGTTCCTGTGTTTCTTCATTCAGACATGAGAGGCAGTTTTAGGCAGTCAAGATGACAAGACTGCAGAGTACCAGCCTCAAGTATGGCATAGTCTTACTGGAGAAGGTAAAATCTGGGATTGAAGAAAGAATAAGCTTCAGCCTTAGCTAAAGTGCAGTTACTTCACTTCTGTCACCAATTTTGAAAGCACTAAGCGATCCCCGCCCCCCTCCGCTCCCCAGAGTGGCCTACTCCAGGTAACTATGTTTATAGTGAAATTGAGTTTTAGTGAGGAAAAATCCTACAAGCTACAAAAACCCTCTGACATCACTGTATTATTTTTTTAATCTTTTTCTCCGTGATTTAGCTATGAAATACCAACTCTATTGTGATCTGGTTTTCTGCACAACTTTTCTATAAATCACTACTGTCCCACAATAGCTACTTAGCAGGATATAAACTGAGTCAATCCTGTAACACAAACCCTTTTTTCTAGTGGTTTTCCAAAGCCATTGAATGCAGTATTTCCTTTGTCACTAAAACTGAATGCATTGCTATCCCCAAAAGGTTTAAGTGGAAGGGATAATAAATAAGAATAATTCCCCTGATTTTATATAACAGTGATGACTTAAAAGGATCGCAACATGATTTGTTGTTTAGTAGGTATTACAGACCAGGTTTAAACTGTTATAATCAATGGAAATCTTTCCTTTGGGCTTAAATTGGCTGTATCAAGACACACACAAACAGATTATCTTCTCCCCCGTACATCAGAAATCTCTCAGGTTAAGTGTATAAGCCCTGTTACACCAGTTGCTATAGACTCCCATTTTAAAGAAGGGAGATGGAAAGGGAATGAATCAAGCAGCACAGTGCTGTGAAGTCGCAGGTGCCTATTCTCTGGGAAAAGGGCATACAGAAAGGGAGAAAACATGTATATCCCACACACACCGTTTTAAAAGAGCTGCTATCAGGCTGTAAAACCAAGCAGCCAAAACAGCCCGTGACAGAACTGGGAGTCCTTGCGCAGCCTCACAGTGGGTTTTGTCAGCTCGGTGCCACCATGTTCACAGCATGCTCTGCACCCTGAGCAGGGCCGGCTCCATCTGCACAGCTCAGTAGTCTCTGCCTGCTCCTTCTTGTGCTTCCAGGTCAAGGCTTCAATCCAGGCAGCTCACCTCTGCCTGCACCTCCCGGTGCACACGATTACTGCGACAGAAATGGCCACACAGCCAGGCTACCTTCACAAGGCTCCTCCTTTATCCAGACACCACTTGACCTGATTTGGCAGGTCTTTCACTTTGGTGCATGGCCAGCGCTAGGTTCAGCCCAGCAGGCAAGAAAAAGCAGTTACATGAAATGCCCTCACCCCCCAAATCAGCTGTCATCTGTTTTGACTTCATTCCTCACATCTTTCTCTTCATGCTTCTGTCCTCTTCCCACCTCCTACTGCCAAAATGCCCATTTGCTCTACCTCCCTCTAGCCAAGACTTCTACAGCATCCTGATCAGAAAACCTTGGTACACTAATTCCTCCACATCTTCCTCTACGAGGATAAAGTTACTGCATTTCACTTTCAGGTAGAAAACATGATAAATGTCCAAATCTCCAACCAGGACACCTTCATCCCTATGATTAACTTCCTGTGTACCAGGGAAAGAGCAGCTCCATCGCACACCCATCCAGAAGGAAAGCTTCTCAGACTCCACTCTAAATTCTAAAAACAGAGAACAGCTAAGTCTAAGACCTATTTTGTGTTCCCCTTACAGTTTTAGCCACTGTTTGCATCTTTTTACCTTATATCTAGAATTTCAAATGCTTCTTCCCAGTCTTTATTGTATCACTCCTCATAAACAAGTAAACAATAGCAATGGGGGAATACAGTTATGAAATGGGATATTTTTTTTCCCCTCTAAGAGAAACTGTAATATAGAAATGAGTTTGTATTGTACAGAATGTGATTGGTCGTTTTGTGCCAGAAATGATCACATTATATTCATTGACCACAGGACAATGATGAAGGTTAGTGCCCAAGGTCTAGGACTTTAGAATTTAGGTGACAGCAAATGCATGAGCCATGAAAAAGATCACACTCATTTAAGCACTGTTTAACAGGCTGCCTATGTCTGCATGGCAGAAATGATGGAATTATGTCCAAATCCTGTGATAACATCCACATCTGAAACTGAAATCCTACATTTAAATGATGAGACAGTGATGAAAGTTATAGACTGCATGACAAAGCAGCATCTGCAATCTCAGTCCTAAACTCTGAGCTGATGGGAGAGGGACCTGAATGCTAAAGGAACGAGGAAAGTATCTATCACTTTTATATCCTACATTCATGACACAGAGGGAAGATACTACATCTGAACAAATAATACAGAATGATCCTGATCTCTGAATACTTTGTGATTGAAAGGAGTGAATGTAATACATTCACAGAGCTGAAAGCTGCAAAAAGCAGTAATTAATCGATCCAGTATGGCTCCCTGTATTTTAGAAGTGATTGATGCTCATCTACTTAGTCTTGTACTGGAACCAGTATCTTGCACTTGAAGTACACTTTCCAAAGAGTTGATATGAACTTCGGAAGGATGGGGGAAAAAAAAAAAAATCTGTTGGGTTTTTGTTATGTTGTTGCGCAGATCACCTAGGTCAAAATCTGTGCTTTATTTCCTGTCTCCACTAGTGTAATTTTAGCTTCAAGCTACAAGATCATGTCACACGTTTGTCTAGACCTCATTACTCTCTCTCCTTGAAGGAACTTCTACACTATAAACCTATCACCTCTTGATTCTCATTGCTGATAAAATAAACTGAGATACTTAAGTCTTGTTTGAACACCAGATTCCCAAGCCCTCAAAAAAACATTCACTCTCTCTTCCTTTATGTTTCCTCTTTGGTTTTCAAAAATTCTTTTGAAACAGCAGACACCAGAAGACTCTGTAACAATCTCACTGTGGCCAGACATAGCATAGGATACAAACTAGTACCTAATCAGTAAATTAGTCACAAATGTTATCTATATTTCACCACTCCTAAAGTAAAAATAACTGCTGCTTCCTTTATATCCTCCTCCTCTCTCCTTCCTTACCTGCTTTGAAAGAGGTTCTAATTTCTGAATTCCAGTGGTTTCTCGAGACTAGTACTCCATGCCACCAAAGCCCGTTTATACTTTTACCTATAACTTACTAAAACCAAAAACATCCCAATTTTCAAGTGTTAAGATACCACAAGTTTGGCACCTGTTTCACCTATGTTTGTGTTTGTTAGCAACGTCCACTCCCATCTTTCACTTTTTTCTATAACAGAACAAACTTTGCTCTTTATCAGCCAATTGTATTACTTTGGACTTGTATTCATACCAGTGAACTGTACCAGGTGCTAGGAAAGCTCACAAGCTCGTCTGATCACACTTCTGAGGACAGTTTTCTTCTAGATCTCAAATTTAAACTCCTTTTCCTGAATATTGCACTGAAAAAAAAAAATATGTCACAAGCTGGGATGTTCTGCATGACAGCAATAATTACTATATGTAATAAAGCATTTGGTAATTTCTATTATGATATCTATTAAGCCTCATTACATCTCAAAATAAAGTCTTAGCCCTCACAGTAGTATTTTGCAGCTCTATAAATCTTGATGTCGACATCAGCAGTAGTCAATGGGCTTGACTGAGGCCTTGATTGCATGGATACAGAATATGACTGAAATTAAAAGAAAGCTGAGTAAATCTGGAAAAACAGACAGCACACTAGGGCAATATTATCACATTAATATGTGGAAGATGAAGATCAGACTGATCTTTGGTTATTCCCTTTCGGTGATGTGTGTCAAAAATAGCCACGTATCTGGATTTGGAATATTGGTCTGAATGCACAACAAAGAATTTAGATAATAATGTGAAGTTTGTAAGTTGAATTCTACCATGGAGGAGTGAATTTTCCCATTAATTTTAATGATAATAATTTAATAATGCATAGTCTGGAACCTCTTGAATCAGCAAAATTAGAGTGGCAGTATTCTCATGGTTTACAACATTTCCAGTGTCCAGCTCACCCCCATTTTTCCATACCTGAATACCACCTCTGTTCTGTTCAGGGTTTGGGGTGTTTGGGTTGGGGTTTTTTTTGTGAAAGTTGTCTGTAGCAAAACGTCCTTTCAAAAATCTCCCTCACAAGCCTAAAAAAAAATCTGGTACACCCCATGCAACAGAAGGAAGCAAAGACATAAGATGAGTGAGAAGAGAGACTTCGGAGAAGCAGCTGACCCCCCTCAAGACCAAAAGCTCCTTGCCATGTTCTACTGACTTTGCTAAGCAGGACAAAGCAATTCAGATGTAAGAGCTCATTTATAATGTCATCCTCCGGGTCAGTCTCAGACAAACAGTGCAAAGCAAAAGCACTTTTCTGTTCAATGAATCACGTTGTGGGTTTTGAATATGGAATGTGAATGAGCTTGTTGCTGAGGGAGAGCAATGGGCAGGAGCCTGAAGTGTCAACAAATGGAGAAATAGGTATGAAAAATGAGGTTTTTTGCGAGCCTGCTGAATGGAGGATGAATGGTCAGCAGGATGAGAATGAACAAAAGTGAGAGATCACTTGGCAAAGAAGTGGCATTATTTTCTACAGAAAGCCAAGATGAATATCTGAAGAGCCATCTACTATCTCTTCTCCCCGACAATCACAAACTAGGTGGGCTTAAATTATTAAGTTGCAGAAAGCTGCATCTAAGGCCAATATTACTATGGGGAGAGGGTGCATCTGCCACCATTTTGGACTAACCAAGGTGAAACAGTAATGGGCAGACATCTCAAGGGCTTGGGGGCTCAGCAGTTTCTGAAAATAGGATCCATTTAACACTTCCCAGACAGAGCACCAAAACAATGAGGCTTTGTCGCTGCTGACAGACAGAAACAATCACTCAGGGATAAAGGAACAAACGCGAACAAAGCAAACCTCTCATTTCCACAAAGAGATATTTTTAGGTGCAGAATTCAACATAAGTGGCATCCAGCCAGATTTCAGTAGATGAGTGCATGAGCACACACAGGTGGCCACTCTGATCCTGGAAGAATTTCCCCCTAACTTCACTAAGAGCAGAAATGGACACTAAAGGCTAATTCTGTGGTCTGAATTCTTCTGATTCTCTGAGCAGCTGCATTGATTTGACCTGTGAAGTACAGTGCTGCTGGAGGAGAGAAATGATATCATCATCCAGCCCCAAGGATTTTGTGAACCCATCTGACTCTGAAAGAACCGAAGAGATAAACATTTTCCAAGCTCTGACCATACAACTGACCCTCGTAAAGCTGTCAGTGCAGAAGACTGACAGACAGTGTTTGAAAGGTCATAAAATCAATACACAGAAAGTCAGCTCACAGAAAAGCTAATAGGAGAGTAACTGCCCTTTGGCTCAAAACAGGAGAGAAAGGTACACATCCCTGATGGTTTCTAGGTGGCAGCTCCTCTGCTGCTTTGAAAGGCCAGAGAGGCATCTTTGTTTTTCTACATCCAGCTTATTTTTGCAATCGGTCCAATCTGCAGACACCGTAATAAGAACAGTTCTTAAATCTGGAGGTAAACATTATCTCTCCTGGATGATTTACGAGTAAGGAATGAGAGAGGTGTTATCTGATCCTCAAGCTTTCTGGATGGGCCGCAAGCATAGCTCCTCTGTGCAAATTGCAAAAGGAGCCGAGCTCAGGTGCCTGTGGCTGAAAAGAAGCTGTGCAGCTCCAGCTGGCAGCGGGGAAACCATACAGGCTGCAAGCACAGCCCGAATAAGCCCGATAGCACCACAGTGCTTTGGAGAAGCCCAATATTCATTCAGTCCCACCCCACGGCCGTGGATGCTTTCAGGACTCTGCCGAAACTCTTCCAAGGAACAAACACAGCTGCACAGCACTTTTCCAATTGACAATCTCTGTTCTGGGAAATGTCAGCGGAAGAAAGCCCATCCACTGGCTTACGGGCGTTTTTCAGTCTGGACCTGAACTGTTTTGCATAATGGCCAAAAGTCCATGGGCAGGATTACCCTGGAAATGATGTATTTTCTTCTCCTGCATGAGGGGGCAACCATAAGCATATAAAAATGAACTGCTGGACTGCAGGTGATGGGGAAAAAAAGTGAAAGACCCAGAGAGAGGATAACGAAAGATATGACACTTAGCTTGCTATATAGTAATAAATCCCAGCAATTCAGTTTAGGTTACATGCACATGTGCGTAATGCAAGAGGCACTTGCTCCAGTACCCTCTTCCCAGCAATCTCCCTGCCTCCAAGCCCCACAGCCCAATTTCTTTTACCTGGTAAGACTCCATCATAAGGTCTCCCACAGAATGTTCTGCACATTTTCAGGATCCAAGTTATGCAATTTACCTGGGCATACAAATTATTCCCCTGCAGTGTTTCCAGTGCTCTCGAGGGGTTATGGACTGTAAGTGTGAAAATGTGATGCTCTAGTAGCAGCTGTATTTTGGAGAAGCTTGAGAAAAAAAAAAAGTACAAGAAGTATTGCAGCAAAAAAGGAAGGTCCCGTTAATCAACAGAACACCCAGAAATGGGCGAGTCTCACTTGCATTCAGCTGGCAGTGAAAACACGCTGGAAACTACCCCATTTCATCTGTTAACTGGGTAACGGGTTCAAGAGTGTCTACTTGTGCTTGCTTCCCTCAAATACTTAGTCACAGGATTAGCAGCAAAAGCAACCATCTTAAGACTGCAGTGGCAACAAATGCATTTTTATTTTGAATTAAAAAAAAAATATCAATCATCAACAAGAAACCAGCTCCACATGCTCTCCATTGATCCCCACTTCCCTATACTTTCACATACCTCTGAATAATTTCCTGATGACTGCCGAGCAAAAAAGTATGGTTGAGAATACACTGAGGTACTGCCAGACAGTATGTGGTCTACTATAAAGTCCACACAGCTTTGTTCTGAAGCATTCCTCCAGTTTTTCACATGGATATATTACATCAGTGTAAAATATAGAGGACTTTGCATTGGACATTCACACCAAATTATTTGCAAGATGAAAGACATAAGGAGACGATCTTTTATCATGAGAGTACTGGTATCTATTAATTTGGAATCACATCATATGAGAAGGTATATCTGTATGTGGGCATGCACGAAAGAATGAAAGAGCAGAGAGAATGCTCTTTGCAAAGCTGCAAAGCTCCATGTTCAGGTGAGTTGCATTGAACAGTAAAATCTCCAACTTTATTATTATTTTAGATGAAAGGTTTTTGCAAGCTTTTCCCTATGTGTTTTTTATAACCTTACAAAAACATATTCTATGCTCCTGAGGCTTCTCAGGGAATGCCATAGGAAGTTTTACAACACATATATCATTAAAGATATACACACACACTTATATATGCACACACACATACATTTATAAAATATGCTTCAGCTTGCACTATTTCTGAACTTACACACAGATCTTGGATAAACGTGAAGGAACACCTCACTATGCTTTTTTTTTTTTTTAATTTCACAAAAACACTTTCAAGGAATAATTGTTACTAACAAACTTACCCAATTTTGACATGATACCTTCATCATACTTGCTGTTTGACTAAAATCATACAGACATACGACAGGAACACTTAACTTACACTGATACCTACATTACTAAAGTAAAGAAAAAATCCATGTTTGCCAGAAATTTTTACTTTCATTTGCCTTTGAACTTATCAACCATTAAATAAAACAATTTTCATTGCTTTGGAAATTAATTACATTAATATACAGGTTTGATTTTGATACATTAGCATACAATTCCATTTTGTAGTGGTTTTCCATATTCTGAAATGTCTTTCTGCATTAAATAATGCATGGCAATATTTTAAACAAATTTTAAGCAGTTCATTTTGAATTCAGCCATGTATTCTCAAGTGACCAAGGTCAAAGCCTTCATTTAAAAACAAGACCTGAACATATTTTAAAAAAGGTATTTTAAGATAGTTGCTGCACAAAGTCTGCAGGAGGTGTAACATGGAGGGTTGGAACTTTTTTTTTTTCCTTTTAGGCTTGCAGAAGCAGTCTATGCTACATCTCAAAAAATACAGCATTATAGAACTCTAAGGTAGCAAGGCTTATCAGAGCATCTATCCTGATCCCATCTCATTTCCCAGTTTCATTCAAATATCCTGATGCTAAAGGTATGCATCACTCCTCCAAAAGCCAACTTGTGGGGTCCCTGTGGAAATCGAGAAAAAAGGGTCATCTCCACCTGATGGCTCTCCAGTGTCTGATCCTGTTTGGCAGCTGTGTGCAGGTGACTCCAGCAGCTGAACCTCTCTGCTCATAAAAAGATGAGAGACCAACACCTATATGACCCTGGAGGGAAATTTTCTCACTATCCTCAACTTTGCTGATTACCATGGCCCGAAGCATGTGAGCAGGGCATGGTCATCGGGCATCTGAGAGGATGCTTGGCACCAGCAGCGAGCTGCTCCATTCAATATTCTGCCTACAAGCACTGACAAGTGCCATGTGTTTATTGGCGAGGACAAAAAAGCAGTGCTAATATTAGCTATTACTACTGTCCCTGCCCATGGCAGGGGGGTTGGAACTAGATGATCTTTAAGGTCCCTTCCAACCCAAACCATTCTATGATTCTGTTAGCTTCCCTGTTGTGTTCAGGTGCCTGCGTACACTAATGAAGCTACCTCCAGACCTCCAAACTGGCTAGCAGAGGGAGTTGAAATCTTCCCCCTCCCCTCAGAACTGCTTCTTGACATAGGCAAAGTAATAATTTTTTTTTTTTAGGGCTGCAGATTGTCATCCACAGGAAAACACCTACAGCCTGATTTCCTACTTTGCTTCTACCGGACTCCTGGTAAACCAAGCCAGCTGCTGAGGAGGAAGAGGATGAAGACAGGATCCTGACATAAGGGCTACTACAGTGGCAGTTGTTTCCACCCTCCCTCTGCTGCAGCGGTAGCATGCCCAACACTCCAGCCCTGCTCCTTTTGCCCAAACACACCACTGGCAGATGTAGAACGTCCCAGTTCCAGGAGGAAAGATAAACAAAGAGCCTCCCTTGCGTGGCACAGCAGGAAGCTAAGACAAAGCTGCTCACAGGAGGCTGAGGAGAGGCACGGGGACCCCTGAGGCTCCCTCAGAGTGGAGCCGTGAGACAGGACAAGGCTGGGGGAGTCTGACCAAGGGGCAGGTGTGAGTTCTTTCACCTATGGAGAGAGGCGAAGCCGGAGCAGCCATATCAGCAGCTGATGCCCCAGCAAAACCAGCTGTGACAAGAGGGGATTTGGTCCTGCTGGGGTGCCACCACTCTGCAACGCAGCCTTGGGACTGGGTGTCTGCCTGCAGGCTGCCTTCAGCAACCCCACACCAAAGAGGATCTGCATTAATTTAACAGCACACAACAGGTTTGATTTCAACAAGGTCCCTTTCAAGACGTCCCAGGGGAATCTGGCCTTGTTTCAGGCTCCATTTTGCTTATTCTAGCTCTTCCTGGAGAGGGAACTCCTAACTAAGCCATTGTAAATTTGTTTTCTTGCCTAGGTACATTAGTACTTCAAACCCAGCCGAAGACAATAATAGGTTAAGTATAGCCTTAAGATTTAACAGCTGAACTCCACCCAAGTGCTTTTATTTTACTGTGCTACTCAAGCCTTATCCATCCCTTAGTCTCTGCGGAGACTTCTCTCTTATCAATATTTGAATACACACAGGAAAAAAAAGAAAAAGCAAACAAAACAAACATAATTGGAGACAAGAATCTCAGGGTGTAAGTAGAGGAAAACACTTAATTTGAGATAAGTGCTTGGCACAGTGTGTTAATCTGCTGTTCAGTAATACTTACTCATGCTGAGAGTATTTTACTCACCCTTAGCCCCGGCGTTTCAAACACCTCTCCTTACAAGGCCTCTTGCTCCATGAGAATAGAGGTGGCAGAACTGGGGCTTCATGATTTATCCACCCTCCTCAGAGGGCCACCACAAAAAGCTACAGGAGTTGCATCGTTCCCCTTATGTAGGCATGACTGGGCCTGGTCAACAGTGATACATTGGTGCAATTAATGTGCCCATCTGCACCTGTGACCAATTAATTAGGCTGGTGATACGCCTGAGCTGAACAGTAGCTTGGGAGCTGCTTGCATGCCACAGACTATTGTCCTGGCTTTCTAACCAGGGTAGCAATGGATGAAAACATTGATTTGTTTACTTGTTTACTTATTTGTGTGTTCTGATTCCCTTGAATAGGTCCTAAGTTACAGCCCCTTTATTTTATTTTTATTTCTTCACAAATACAGGTAGGACGTGGAGCTGGCTCACTGACTCTGAAGGGGATGCCTCATTTGTTGAAGTCTGGGGATTCTGGTCTGTCCTGAACACTTGTAGACAACACTGAGTGTTAGATGCCTCAGCAGCAAGAGCTGTACATAAGGCTGATGAAAGGCTCGAATTAATTCACTTGAGTTAGGAGACTTTATATTCTGCGGTAAAAGATAGTGTCAGAGTGAAAACCACTGCATATTCATTGTCAGCCATGCCACTGTATTTATTCTACTAATACATTTTTCAGACGTGCCAGGGAACACAACCAACACCCTTCTACTTAGTAAGGTTTCCTGAAGGATTAATTTAACCCATTGCACTTTGCAATCAGCCTCTGCCCTGCTGCTCCACAGCTGTCAGCTCATGACAGGTGATAGAAGCACATAGAGGAAAAAAATCTAAGTGAGAAGCCCAGCTGAGGATAGCACTGGCAATAATCTATGTTGATGAAACCCAGCTCGTGGTGTGTATTCACCCAACACTGACAGCAAAGCAAATCAGCTAGTCGGCACTATGCCTTCCAGTTAGGACTTTACAACCTCATTTGCAGCAACTCCTCTGACCTGTTTGCTTTGTTCCCCCTTTCCTAGTGCCGTAGAGAGCCTTACGCTGCATCTTCAAACGCAGACCGCGCAGCCTGAAGTACCATCGAAACACCACTGCCTTACTGCTCCTACCACAAGGTCAGCTCGCAAGCACGCCCGCTGGAAGGAGCAGAGGGAACTCACTCTACAGTAGCCGCAAGGGAAATGAATAACAGGCTCTCAGCTGGGTGAGTTGTTACAGTACCATCATCAAGCCCAGGGGAAGAAGAAAGCAAAGCAATGAACAGCATCAAGGTTAAGAAGGCTGTATTCAGGCATTAAACACACAAAGCAATACACTCACCTGGGTGAAGCTTAAAAATGCCACCGATAACAAACAGCAGGCAGCAAATCAGTCCTTCAGAGAGCGGAGAAACTTTTGAAAAGCAGTCATTAATTTGGCTACCGTGATGAATTCCTCCGTGGTGAAAGCAACAACCCACTTCACTGCTTCACAGATTCATTGCCTAGGAGGCCACGAGGAACACTGTCATAATTTAAGCTGTCTCCCTGCATAAGACTTCAGCTACCAGCAATCTTTTATCACGCCTTCAGCTGGCGGTAAAGGGGTGGCTTTGATGAGACAACATCTTTCATACCTTTGTGTGCAGCTGTTGCTTCACTCCGCTTCTCGTAGGGAGCCTCCTCCCAACTTCCCGCACAGGCGACGGAGAGAGAAAGCCCGGCAGCAGAAGGGCTACAACTGGCCCCATTTTGCTTTACTTTCATACTCAGAAAAGTACGGCAACGTCGCACCAAAAGGCACACTCAGCTGAGCAAACCTGTACCGCGCAGGAGACCCTACACACCCCTTACGACGACTGTTAGACAAACAGCTGGGGGGGTTACTGCTGGATGGATGCTCCTCCACCTTATACGGTGCCATATATGACTCCCACATTGCAGACGCAGCCCTGGGTTGCAGCAACATAGCCTAGGGCAGACACGAGTGCAGGATTTGGGGGAGTCCGGATCTCCTAATGGTTGTCCAACCCCCAGGGAAACCTAGGTCAGTCTTTTTATCACTTCCTCCCTTCTCATTCGCCAACTGTTTGAAGTAGTAACTGCTGAAACACAATTTCTGCTCCCCAGATGTGTTTTTAGTGCTTACCACTCTTTAAGCTATTCTAGTTAGCTTGATAACATAAGAAAGGCTTTTACTCACTGAAGCAATGCATCAAGTCTTTGAACAAATCTCCCTTATATGAGACTTACACCACTAAGAACATCAAATTCCCTTTTTTTTCAGCTTTACTGAGAAGCCCTATTCAGCATTACTGAATTTAAAGACACTGGAAATGTCCATTATGCCAGTCTGTTGATGGCATAAGGGAAGAAAAAACATTGCTATTCGAGAATGTTTCCATCTAGCCTAGGAATTAACAGCTGTAGTGGATCCTGAGGTTTCCTCATCTGTGGGACTGGGATCTACTGAATATCAGTATTTCAGGCCACATAAGTGGCTTTTTCTCCCTTAACCACGTGAATTTTTCACTGGTGAAATTGCCTCTTTCACTTTCTACCTTTTCTGTTTCTCTGAGACCTTTCCTGGCTCTCAATAAAATTTTCACTCTCCTCCACATATCACATCTCCTTTACTCTCTCAGTACTCCAACAAAGTGGCATAACTAAGGCAAATTCAGGGCACTTGTCATCTGCCTGTATCTAGTTTTGATGCAGGCTACTCTTATTGCAGGCTTGAAGAAGAGGAGCTTGTGGGCACAAAAACTCATGGTTTTTCCTCAGTTTATGACTTCAGCCAATAAATAATGTTACCTCACCTGACAAACCTAATTTAGACTCTTAGTTCATCCCAGCTAAAACAACCATGTTTACTAAGCTATCATAAATGATGGAGCACTGTATGGTTTTGCCTTGCTTTTGATACTAAAAAACAATCAAACACACCAGGCATTTCCCTTTGATGACGCTGCTCTACAGTTCTGCCAATTGGTATTTGTCCCATCACAGTGAAATCGGGTGACCCAAGCTTAATTGCTTAAAGTCACTAAATGCAAACCGATGTCATAAAAGTTGTGTCACGGCACTACTAATGAACAGATTCAGCCTCTGGTGACTACAAAACTCCACTTGCCCTAGGCTGTATACAGGCAACCAGCATCATCATAATTCGTCACTCAAGACTGAAATATATGTATAAAATGCTAGAAGGGGCTGCATTTCAAAAGAAAAGGAATTAAATGAAGAGAAGTAAAATAAAACCTAATTTCCTGTGTACTGCTGTCTCACTGTTCACTGCAAGCTGCAATTTAAGTTTTTCTTCTGCTTGAGTCATTCATTGGGGAGCATCTCTTACATGGTCTGTCTAATGTCTAAAAAGATTCAGTCCACACTGTAGCTTTTTCATGTTTGGCACATACAGGATCTGTCTCTCTCTTCCCTCTACTCTTCTACCCACACATCACCAAAACAGAAATTTAATTATCTTTTAGATGGCTATCAC
Source organism: Charadrius vociferus (assembly GCF_000708025.1). Classification (NCBI taxonomy): domain Eukaryota; kingdom Metazoa; phylum Chordata; class Aves; order Charadriiformes; family Charadriidae; genus Charadrius; species Charadrius vociferus. The sequence continues at coordinate 200,489 of NW_009648148.1, read as the reverse complement.
TGTGTTAAAATTGCTTTGAAAGGTCAGTGGAAAGGGACACACAGATGCAGAGCATGAGCGTGCATGTCTCATTTCCATAGGAAACCAGGCTTAAAAATGGAAGATTTACAAGGAAAATGAGCTGCACTTTTGCTCACAGCAATACAGTAATTTGAAACACCAGAGACCGCTGTATATAAAAAATTCTCGCTATCTATTGGTCCTCACCCTGGGTGTTGTAAATCCTGAAGTCATTGGGTTTGCATTTATTAATACCAGTAGCCCATTAATTTCATGTTTATAAGGATGTGTACCAGTTAAGGAGGTAAGAAACTATCTCTAGACCTGGACACATGAGCGTAGGCATGGCTGTGCGTGAGCACGTGTGCACTCAGGTATCACAGAGCATTCACGGGGAGAAGTGACAACAGTTACTGTCCCAAAGGACAGAGATTTGCACTCAAGTCAAGGCCAAAGTTGTATCAAACTTGCAGAGGCAAAGTTGCCCAGGGAAAGAAGGGGAGTGCAACCCATTCGTTTTTCTCCCTCTCTTTCACAAGATCATAAAAGCGACTTTCTGACGGACCACTTGAAAGTCACCTCCACCCATCTGAAACTTGGCTGAGGATCTCAGTCTTCCTTTATTACTGCGCAACTCGATTAAAGCTCTCAGTGGAACCGATGAGTGAATGTCCCAGCCAATTTTACTTTTTGTATTAAAAAAGAAAAGCACACACTAGTCTATTGAAAATCATTTTGAAGAATTTTAATCATAGCAAATGTGTCTGAATAGTTCTCATAAAATCAGCGCTTCCACATATACAAAGGACAAGACTCGAGATTGGCCGACAAAAATACCATGTATTAAAATGGGGGCGGGGGCGGGTAAGAAACTCAGCAATGTTTTAGACGCTGTCTAGAACAGACAAAGCAAGCTAACAATGCTTCTCCAGACATTCAGATTTATCGGCAACAGTTTGATTTCACCTTTATAAAGTCAATATTTGGCAAGGTTTTGACAGGGCGGCCCAACAGCTCATGCAGGGGCTGGTTAGCCCTGCACAAGAACAGAGGGAGGAAGCAATCTAAACCCAAATTGTATGTGTTGTTGCTTCTGAAACACGTCAAGGACTTCAGTTCACAGCCACTGAACAGTGCCAGCCTGCTTGTTTAGCTAGAATATAATTAACAAGGGGTGGGGAGGGAGCCTAGGGAGGGCAAGGGACCATGTAAAACAGAGTGTAAAACAAGAAGCAGAGACGGCGGTGGAGCTGTAGGACAGCCATGTAATACCCGTGTGTGCCCCAGGCTAGACTCAACCTTCCTGCTTCTGGTGCAACTATTAACGAGCCGGAAAGTCGGGAGAGTGGGGGAGGAGGACATTGGCACTACCAGGCAGAGGGAGGCCTTTCTGCCTTCGATTCTCAAAACAAGAGCCAAACCTTCCTTCATTCAGCTCTTGTTTTAATTAATGTACTAAGTGCATGAGTGCATACACGTCTTCAGCGTTGGCACTGAGATAGAGAACATGCTCACACTTCAAAGCTGTGCGGAGGACACTTCAGCTGACATAAAGATTATTCAGTATTTTTCCTTTGCCTTTTTGTTTTAACACCTGTCAAAGTTTATTTGCCTTTACCAAAGAAAAAAACCAAAAAACATAAAACCAAACCATCCAACCATCCCCACTCCTCCCTATCTCTCCAGTAATACAGAAACCTTTGCCAATCAGGACAGTGCAAAGGCAGGCCCTGTGGGATGAGCTTCTTAGGTCCGCTTTGGATTACAGCTCACTCGCAATGCCTTTGGAGCAATTAGGGATACTGTAGCTGAAGTAATCTAAACTGATATCAACTGCAAGTAGTTCAAAATACACGTTAGGAAGCTGACAAGCAGCTCCTCTAGAGAATATGTGTGCGTGTACAGAGCCGGTCCTGCCCTCCCCGCTGCAACCCTGTGCCACACCAGCCCGCTGCTGCCGAACCACAGGGACCGCAGCAGGGAGAATCGCTCCCTTGCAAGGACAGCCACTGCTCCCTCTGTGCTTTCCAGCAACACCGACTGCATCTGCTGACTCCTGGGACTTACGAATATTTTTTCTTCTCGGAGGTCCTCTGCTTACCAAGGTTTAGTTTCCAAAACAGGAAGCCTATGGGGATTCATTTGGAGCGTAGCTGAAATTCGGGGGCACCTCTGCTTTCTCTCGACAGAGTTTAAATAGATACGGAACAGATGGTATAAACGTGGCCTGAATGAAGAACAGCGTTACTCTTCTTTTTGTTTTTCCTGGTGCCTCTTTGTGTTTTTCCAAAACAA
>NW_009648148.1:192370-198174 GCF_000708025.1 Charadrius vociferus | reverse complement strand
AGGGTGAGAAACACTTTTTAGAGCCTACCGCTTTTTAGAGCATCTAAGCAGCATGCTGACCCTCAGCACAGTGACAGACACAGCGCCCTGCCACGGGGCAGCCTACTTTGGGACCGCCTTTCTCGCCTGACGCTGAATAGAAGGGCAGGTTCTCCAGTTTGTGGGACACTGGGTGGCTGGGAGAGCTCTGTGATCGTGACAACTTAGAAAGCTGAAGGAATCTTACAGAAAGGTTCTCATGTTTCTTTTAAACCTTTAAAGTCATATCTACAACAGAGGAACTGTAAGACCTCTAACCAGAGATGTTATGTTGGACCATTCTGGCAAGGAGAGTATTAACAGCGTGTCCTTGCACGGCCATTGTTTCAACAGAGATTTGTGGTGGGTCACATCCATGTTTCACCGGGTTCAACACCAGCCCCAGGACACCTCCTCCCCTTGGGCCACCGAGCAAATGTGGCAGGGGTGAACTGTGCTGGGGTGATTTAACCAAATTCCCATCTTCCTTTGGCAAAAGTTGAGCCACTGACCCAATCAAGGATTTAACAATCTCTTAAGGAGATAGATAATTTGCCCTCACAATTGGTATGTATCTCCTTATCAAAGACTGCTCGCTTTAGAGCTATAAAATGAGGACTGCCACTGAGTATAGGACATATGACAGAGGTCCTCAGAGGTCGAATCCACTAACAGCTTTAAATGAGGCATAAGACCAGAGTTTGATATCGGAGAACTGACAGTCACAACTAACTCCACAAACAGTGCTCTGTGTGCTCCTCATCCAGAAAGTCCAGGCTCTGCACATTTCAGCAGACATTTCAAACTTAATAGGCAGCACGTGACATTTCATTAAGATTTTGGTGCTGTTGCAGTTTTCAGCTGTTAGGAGGTTTAGGAGGTATTACACAACAGAAGCACACACATGCATTTTGAAACTCAGCAGACCTAACCCAAGCATTGAATATACATTTTCTTCTTCCCTCTTCTTTCTTCCACCGAAGGAAGTGGAATCACAAAATTAATGTCACTGATACACTGAACAAAAAAAAAAAAAAAAAACAAAAAAAACCCAAAAAGCTAAAAAGCTGTTAATGAATGATCGTATCTTAAAAATCAGATCGTGCAAATAATCTCTAGTCCCTGAATTTTTTTCTCTTGTTTTTCTATTGCTTTTTTTCAAAAATATTAGGGCTATAGTAAAGAAAAAATAATCCAAAATACTTATTTAGAGAGGACCTATGATAATAACAGCAGACAAGGAGGTATTGCAAATAAGACTCAGTATAGAGCCCTGGAGATGTTCCTGTTTCTGTGGAGTCTTGTTAACCATTTTCATCACTGAAAATGCAGTAGAATTTTGCAGTCACTCATATATGCAAAGGTAAGTTTCTCCTTGCAAATCTGCAGGGAAACAGGATGGCCAAACAACGGGCTGAAGAAGAGGAAACAGGAGGTGGCATGCTGGTAAGGAAGCAGTACAAAGTCCTTTTTAAGCTTCTTGATGTAAAGGACAGAAGAAAGAACCCAATCCCAAAGATGTCAGGCATCAGCAATAACAAACACAGTATCTAAGGTATTAAAAAATACCCTCATTTCTCTCGATCCCAGGGGTTTGCTGGAGTTGCTGCATGCTTGTTCTGCCTGGATGGCTGCCGAAAGACATTCAGTGTTGCAGTTCTTTGTTTATCACACAACCACGCTCCTTGCTGGTAACATTTTACAACTCTTATCACGCTGTTCAATCCAGCTACAGCTGTCCAAATCTTGTCTTCTCTAAACCAGAGGAGGTCAGAAAGGAAAAGAAAGAACACTCTGTGTATCCATTGCAGTTAGCCCGTTTAGCAAATATAATCATTAAGCAGGGATTCAGTTTTATCAACCTGTAGGTTTAGCAAATCCCTCAGCATTTCAGCACAGCAGGAAAGAAGCGATTAGAATTCAATTTATTTCTCCTGAGTTTTTTAAATCATCACCACTCTGGATTCCACGGGTGGGTTTTGGTGTGGGTTTGAACTGCAGGCGCTTTTTTTTTTTCTTTTCACCATGAGTTAAGAATTCTCAGCTATGTACAATGAGCAATTAAAAACAGGAGTTACAGAAATACAGGTTTCTACACTGCAGTGCTTGAAAGCAGCAGCCCTCGAGTATTACAGAGCCTCTCCCAGTCAATATGCTTCCAAATTTCAAAATTAAACCTTCCCCAAAGCAAAGCTTATAAGTTCACAAGTTCACTAGGAATCGTGCAGATTAGCCAAGCATCAAGAAACAAACACCTAAGTGTAAAGTGCACCTCTATTCAAGAATTTAATCATGTGTGACAGAATCCCTTCATCTTTCTTAGATTCAATGCTTTAGTGCTTTCTCAGTTAGCATATTTTCCTGAACCGTGTCCCAAATATTTCAATACATTCCTTAAGCAAATCTTTGAGAAACATCTGTGACCATTATTCCAAATAATTTAAGCAAGAAATTAATCATTTGCAGTTCAATCACCAAATTGGCCATGCTTGGAAACTGAGCTCGCTTTTACGCTCATAGCCAGCCACACGTGTCCACCACAGGACACGCTGCTTTGAAAGTATTGCGAGATCCACCACCGTTCTTAAATACTTCAAAGTGAGATCACACACTTTACAATGTCAACCTGAATTCACACCATCTTGCAGGGGAAGATATTTTCCGATCTTGAGGCAGATCCAGATTTCTCACAAGCAGATGCAAACCCCAACAATTCAGACCTCATCAGTGCATGCAGGCATCTATACGGCAACGCTTCCAAAACCGATCAGCACGTTGACAACACACACACTTCTTTTTGTGATTCTAAGACAGACAAGTAAACAGCCTTCCGCATGAAACTATTCAGGTTTCTCATTTCTTTTATTCACTCCATCTTGAAAACCAAGGCAGAAAGCTACAGATCCCTAACCTAATCCTACTATTTAAGTTGAGTGTAATAGCTGTACCAAACAGCCACTTCTTTTGTTCTCAGCTTCTCAGATCTAATAGGTTCAATAAATCCTGTCTTTACCTGTTTGGCATTACTAATGTTGTCAACTTCATTATTTGTCCCGGGAGATGGCCACCTGCTTTTGCACATTCCATCAACACACATGCAAATAAAACAAGTTTTTATTTTAAACAATGTGAGACATTTGCACACACCGAGAATTCGAGACTTTGCTTTTTTTATTCCAGCTTCTTCCCACTGAATTCCTGTTCAGCTTGTGTCTGAGTTCCGAGCTCCAGTGATGATTCAGCACCCTAAAAAAATTCTGCACACCCATCAAGTTTTTCAGTTAGGTGGAAAACTGCACTTTTGAAATAGGCAGCTTCCCAGCTCAACGGGTTGAAGGAAAAGCAAGATCTGGCGTTTCACTGCCATTCTCAAGATACAATTTGACAGAAATGACATATGCAGGCCACTGCAAACCATGCCCACTAGATGTTTTTGCACACATAGATCTGAATTTCCAGGCTATTGCCTAATCGTTTGCTCATTTCCAGGTGTCCTTCTCCTTCTGCACCCTTTCTTCACTCTTTCAAATCAGTTCAAGCCAAGTCTGCGTGTTGCCTTCAAGCTTTCAGGAGTGCTTTACGCAGCTGTGTTTCAAAAGACCTCCACTTGAACTTACAGACCCCTGATAAACTAAAAGCCCAGGAATCTGGCTGTTCCCTTTTGCGTGGACGTCCCAGCCTGGAGACGCAGATCAATGATGCGGCTCCTCACCTGAACCCCAGACGAGATACCACCTGTGGAGCAGCAAGTCCCATCCAACAGCAGTAGGAGTCGGTTTGCAGGAGACAACTCAGAGGAGGCAGCAACTCATGCCACATGAAATCCAGGTAGCGATACCATGGCTTCATACTACCAAGCTATCTCAGCACCTCATCATCCCAGCACCATAAAGTACCTGACCTTCCCGAGACACAAGAGCTAGAGGCCCTTTTACTTATCCGCTTGGCCTCTCTCTACTACATGTGAGCACGTGCTGTGCATCCACCACCCTCCCTGCACATGGAAACAGGTCCCTGTGCTTGTATGTATAGGGGCTCCATGCATGGCCACGACTCCCCATTTCATCCCCATGCTTAGGTGCTTCAGTGTGATACAGCTGAGGAGAGCATAAACAGACTTGTGTGGATCTGAAGGGGGATGTGGGATGGATGGGGGGGATAGAAAATAGTTTCTGAGGGGGGATCTTATTAATACTTATAAATACTTAAAGGGAGGGTGCCAGGGGGATGGGAACAGTCTTTTTTCAGTGGTGCCCAGTGATAAGACAAGAGGGCACAAACTTGAACACAGGAAGTTCCATCTAAACATGAGGAGGAACTTCATTACTTTGAGGGTGGCAGAGCACTGGCACAGGCTGCCCAGAAAGGTGGTGGAGTCTCCCACTCTGGAGACATTCAAACCCACCTGGACGCCGTCCTGTGCAACTGCTGTAGGTAACCCTGCTCTGGCAGGGGGGTTGGACTAGATGATCTCCAGAGGTCCCTTCCAACCCTGACCATTCTGTGATTCTTCTGGCTGTTGATCTTACCTAGTCCCTCAGAATTGCCTCTGATGTTCAGCAGCATGCTTAGCACAAAAATTACAGGCATTATTTAGAACTAAAATAAAAATGTATTGAAGCATAAGGAAATGCTTAGAAAATGCATTTTCTGAACATTTATTAAGCATTAAATTCCACTGAACTTGGAAGGTAATTTTTTTTCATTAGAGATGCTCAGGGCAACTTAAGAAATGTCTGTGAAATCGTTCAACTTGAGGATGAAGCAAGCTGCTTTGGTTGTTGACATGAGCGCACAAGAGGTAAAGTGACAAAGAGCAAGAACACAACAGCCCCAGCTGTCAGGCCTACCGACAGCGTACAGCACCAGAAAGGTCACTAACATGCTGTAAATCCATTGCAGCATTTCCAGACAATCTCGCCCTACTGAAGCTCTTGCATAAAAACCTTTGCCTTCAGGGCCAGCAGATCCTTTGACAGCCTCCCAGTTGATGCTAGGACTCACTTGCTGCCACATACCTTCTCCTTCCCTCCCTCCCACCCCTCCATCCACCCATCCAAAATGTTTGGAAAAAACAAGTCTCAAGCCACGCTTTCTGTGCAACAAGGATAAGGAATGTTTCAACCCCAACATTGACTTGAGATACATTCACTTGACATGCAAATGTCTCCTGCAGTAACCTGCCAAGTGTCTTGCATGCCAGCAGACTACTTCGATGGAGAGCAGGCGGAGTGTCAGCTGTGGATGGTGGGTACGGCCCCTCTCTATGACTGGGAGGAGGCAACATCCTCCGCTGTGTGGCATTGCTGTGAGAAGATCCAGGGAACACAGAGCCTTGGAGTAGTTTACGTAGTGCCAAGAGCTGTTGATACCGGGACACCTACAGAAGACCTCAAATCATGTATGAATTGTTTGGGTTTGTTTTAGTCAATGTAACAAAAACAGTGCAACGTCAGCTATCACTACTCCGGAAAAGCATTTGCAGTATCAGAAAGGCTGGCTGCCCAGGGCTCCAGCAATGATAACGTGACTGAGAAGGCGGGCTTGAGGGGACGGGGCAGCTGGCGTGCCAGTTTGTACTATACATGCTTAAGTCAAGGCCAATAATCCCTCGCTTCCATAAGCAAAAAGTTTACCTAAAACTTTTTAAGTCATCCGATTAAAACAGAAAAAGAAAAAAAAGTCTGGTGCCTGGCTCGGTAATCATTGGCTATAATTCTGTATCCACGGTAATTAAAACATGAAAAACCTTTTAATCTTTCCCACAACCCACACTTTACCCTTTG
>NW_009648148.1:146675-192359 GCF_000708025.1 Charadrius vociferus | reverse complement strand
AATCTGAGTCAAATTTCAGCCACCCCCTCGTAAAATACAAAGGAATTCTGCCAAATTTCCTTCCATGTTCTTCATTTGATGGCAAAGTAACAGAGGTACCATAATTCACTTGATATCATTCTTTTCCTGCTAATGTTTTATTCAGACTGAGCTTCATTAATAAAGATGAAACTTCGGACTCATGATTGCTCCATGTTTACAAAACATCCAGGCTCCTTTACATCTTGGTTAAGCATGAACAATCACTGAACACACAATTTCCTAAAAAAATCCCACATACCAAAATTGCATATTTTGAATTTTTAAAATTCACTAAACAGAATTTCACAGAGTGAACCCTAAAGTCTGTTTGCCAGGAAAGCACAAGCCAAAAATGGAAGTTGGGACCCTCCAGGAAAAAAACAAAGCTGGACCCCAACACACACATCCTTCCCACTGAACAAGCAAATAAATAACACATTCATACAGAGTAATTTGCTCTAAAAATGCAGGTGCTTGAGTAGTTACCCACAAGTTTTAGCATAAATTTTGGTTGCTCAAACAGTACTAGAGTCACAGTAAGTTTCCTTCTTCTTTTTTTTTTTTTTTTTTTTTTCCTGTGTGGAACTGGGCAGCAATTTCTTACTGGACACCAGAGAACAAAAACTAGCCCAGAACCCGATGATTTTGACACAAGTCCAAACATGTTTCTCTGCAGAGAAAACATACAAAGATAAGGCTGTTTTAAAAAAAAAATTAATTAAAAAAAAAAAAAAACCATAGAGGTGTATATAGCAGTATCACTTTTTAATGCCAGGTATTGGACCAGGGCATGGGACAGACTGCACTGCATTTTTAAAGCAGTATGACTATCGACATATTTGAGAAACATTTTAACACTGTATATTACAACAAACTATTTAGTTCACTTCTATACAAGTCAGCAAAAAAGCTAGGTGATCCAACATGATATGGCAGCTGCCAAATTTAAAATGATAGTCACAGTCTAAAGCCAGAACAAAAACATCTCCAGAACTCCTATTTATAAGAAGGAATGAACGTACACACCGCGCGCACACGCAGAGAAAAATCTTGAGGTTTTACTTATTGCTCTTACACAAGGCTGTGAGCAGGCAAATGTCTGGATCAGAAATTAGGTCAAACATGCATTTCAGCAGGCACAAGAAGTACGGAAATTCATATTAACGAAACAATGTACTGTGTTACGTAATACAGGATGGTATTCTGCTAATATAATACTTACGTCATTAATACCGGATAAACTCCAGGTCTGCCTGTTGCATAATGTGTTATGCAGTGTGGTATTTTAACCTAATTTCTGATTTCTCTTTCATACTGCACCCTCCGTGCAGGGACAAAGAGGGGCGGTTTTCAAGACAGCCGTTCTCTGTGACGCCAGAGAAACCTCGGCCTCAGGAGCTTCAGTCGGGCAGGTACGGCCAGAGGGAGGTCAACATTATTGGCCCTGCATCTCCAGGACCTGCTCTTTGACTGCCTCGCGGTCTTGCGCAGCCATTGGCAACTCTGATAAACAAATGCAGAAGTTGGTACAGAACACATCAGCGCTCTGTTCTCGGAGCACCTTCCGGCTAGGCTATACGCTCCAGGTACACTCGGCAATTGCTACAGGGGATAAGGCAGTAGAGGGTCGAGTGCTGTATCTGGTCACTTCCTCAAGAGTCTTATAAAGGCAAGATTCTTTTTTTTTTTGTGAACTGGCTTTCCTTTACACAATAAGCAGCGTAGCGTGGATAGCAGTAGAAATATGGCTACCTACGGGCAACAAGAGACTTGGACGTTCACAAGACACATTTTTGGAATACCTGCTGTTCCCTACTGCAACCAAATTAAACATGCTGCGGAGAGGTGTCCATGTAATTACAATACTTTCAACTCAGGTTTCAAGGCATCCTGCACATGGGCCTTGCATGAAAAAGGCATTGAATGTGTTATCTGAGGATTTTTTTTTTTAATTTTTTTTTTTTGCTGTGCTATGCATACATATGATAGTAGATAAAAATCAGCACAATGGTTCCTCTCCATACACGACCCAACACACACCATAACAATTAAGCACCTTAAATGCTATTCTTCAGTTAACAGGAATCAAGGAAGAAGATGGTGGTTTGGGAACAGGGAGGGGAAGAAATCCAGCATGAAGTTAGAGGTATGTTCCCAACAGAAGTCCTAGTGGAGAATGTTTATTCTGAACAAGCAACTGGATTTTGTGACATAACCAGCAAACCACCGATGTCTACAGGCCCAACTTGGGCACTGCATAGTCAAAATTATGTTCACTGGTGTTGTAACATGGCATTGAGCAATCTCCAATTAACTATTAGAAAGAGCAGTAGGTAGACGACAAGAGGTCACGCTTCAGGGAGGTTATGCTTTGTACTTCCCAAAAGAACCAGTGCAAATCAATAGCTTTTTCTGTCTTATTAAAGATCTGTCGCGTGCCCCTTCATCCGAACCCTAAACCTCACACAAATTTCAGCTTTCAGACTCGACAAATACCCAAATTCACACCAAGCTCTATTTTACTTACAAGCAGTACTACTAACACTAGTGGGACTGCTTAGAGCAAGGCACTACTGCAGTGAAGGTTGAAGAATTTGGCTCTTTCCAAGAAGTGAACTAAGAATATGACCGGGATTTCATGACACTCACAGGTGGAAGGAGACACTTCTTGTGGGTTTCTTTTCAAATCTGTCCGTACAAACACCAATGTTTATAAGACTGAAATGGGGGAAAAGGCTCCGTTATGCTCACCCAGACATTTTGACACCAGGATAGCCACAGTGGTTTGGGAGGGGTAGCCCACCCAGTAGAGGGTTAGGTTGGCCTGGGTCCTCCTCCCAGCTATGTCACTGCCTCTCACTAGATGACTGCACTTAAGGGTCCCTCGTCTCAGTTGGGATGGTGAGGCTTCCTTAGAGCAACTTCTGTGTTACACCATCCATGGGTGCACAGTTGTGTCTCCTAGGAAAGAGTGGGACCAAATAGGTCTAAATTCTTTTAAAAACAATTAAGAAAACCCAACCTCTAGAAAAAGAACAACAATTTTCTATCATGTCCTTGCAGGAAGGAGTCCTAGGACTTCTCGTGACCCACTTCTTCACTAATGGCTATGAAGGCCAGGTCATCAGGAAGCCCTGCTGCCAGATCAGATGTAAAACAGCGCGTCCAGCATTTACTGTCCAAAGCCATCTTTTGCTTGAAGCCAGTTAGGCAGAAGTGTTTTGGCTGCATTTTTAGGTATTCCTCCCAGCCCACCCAGCTTCCCTGCTCAGAAGCTCCTTCAGATAAAAGATGCTGGAAGTGCCACTTCCCCGCAGCTGAAAAAAATGGGGAGAAACAGAGAGGCAAAGAACACACACCACAGAACAAAATGATTGCTTGTAAAACACTTCCTTTTAAAAACTACTGTACAACTTCCTAACTTGGTTTAAGTACTGTGCAGTTTAAAACATATAAAATGCCTTACCAGCTAAATGATTTCTCGGTTTTACAAGTCTGTTTCCCTCCCCCCATTAAAAAATAATGCATGTGTGGACTGCTATTGAACACCTTGTACAGAGTCGCACGCCAATTCTCCTTTAATTCTACATGGAGCAGTTTTGATTTTAATCTAATGTGTTTAGAGAAGAGCTCATACCATATACTTTACAGTATAACCAGCTACATAGATGTCTTTAATCTCATAACACGATAAAAAAAATCACTGTAAGTTGCAGTCCCTTTGATAAATGATTATGGTGACACATGCAGTCCTCCTCAGTGCCGCTGCCGCCAGACAGGGGACGTGATTTTCTCTGCACGCTGCTGAGAGGCCTGACGTCGCCACACCGGGGGCCGTGGCCGGGCTGGTGCACCGCTGCCCCGGCGCACAGCATTCTGCAGTCATTGGGCAAAGCTGCGGTGAATTGTCTCCCTCCATCCCACCACCACCACCGACCCAACCCAACCCCCGGGGGAGCGCGCCCCTCTCCCCGCCTCAACCACAGGAGATCACCGTGAAGCGCTTGGAAATGCACGACATGTTGTGGAGGACGATGCCCAGGAGAAAGACCAGGACGCAGGCCACCAGGATCACAGTGCAAACCCCCGACCAGGTGGAGCTTTTCACAACGCCTCTCCGGTCTGGCTCCTCCACTCCCCCCTCGGCGGGGAGGCCACCCTGCAGCGGCTGCTGCTCTGCCGGGATGGTCACCACCGCCAGGGACTTCTGCTGGCTGCCAGGCAAGAGACGGCAGCCGATGTCTCCCGGCAGTAGCGCCCTCTCCTTGGAGAGGGGCAAGGGCAGCATGTAGCACCCATTGCTGGGGAGTTTGATGAAGACCGGGGTGTGCTCTGAGGTGTGGGGGATCGCAATGACGGCAATCACCTCGGGGTCATCGGGCAGCTGCGACACAGAGTACCCCGGCGGCAGCTTGGTGATCCCGCGGCACCAGGGGCACCGCAGGTCCTTCTGGCTGGTCCTCATCTGCTGCAGGCACACCGAGCAGCAAGTGTGCTTGCAGTCCAGGAGTTTGGGCCGCCGGCGGGGGCTGTAGTAGTTGAAGCAAATGTGGCACTCCAGCAGAGAGTCCTGGGACAGGGTCTCCATGGCGGCTGGCGCAGGGAGGCACAGTGACCCTCACAAGGAGCCTCACCCCGGCACCCCACAGCTGAGGGGCAGCACCCGCCTTCCCGCCGCTTCTCCTCAGGGCAGGGCCTGCCTTCCCACCGCTTCTCCTCAGGGCAGGACCAGTCTTCCCAACGCTTCTCCTCAGGGCAGGGCCGGGCGGCAGCAGGGGAGCATGCAGGAAAACCTCCGGCCTGAACCTTTCAGTACCTGAGACAAACAGAAAATGTGAAGGAACAGGTTACTTACAGGAACCAGTGGGAACAAAAGAGCCCAGCTAAGGGAGCATGAAAATGAGCAGTGACCTTGTAATCTGGTGGGAGAAACAAATTTGCCACCCTGAACAAGAAAGCATCCTCCCCACTGGCTTCACCAAACCACCCAGGGGCAAACCTTCAGGTCAGCCATCACTAGGTGGCTTTTTTTTTTTTTTAAACCCTACCAACCCACCAGTTTACCACTCTCACTTATATTTATACCCGTAACAGGGGAGGGTGTAGTTCACTAAGCAGTTCCTTCAGCATCTACCTCCTGTCATATTCTCAGGACTTTTCAGCCCTTCCTGCACCTTAACAATTGTTCTAATTTAATCCTTTAAACCCCTGAGGATTTTTAGCTATTTGGCTCAACTGCTAATTCTGTGTGAAGGGCGGGGGAAAGAAAAAATATGTTTAAACGGCTGCATTTCCACAGGGTCCTGAACTTATGCCTGTGCATGAATGAGCAACCAAGTAACTAGACTGAAACACCCACATTTGTGCACAACAAAAAGGAATGGCATGGTTTTCAGTCCAATTAACTGTTTTCCTGGTGACACGAGCAGCTTGTTGAACATGGCCCTCTGAAACATACACCTTCCCACTCATGAGAACTTCACCCGAGACAAAAGGCTTTGCCTAGACCCAGGACCTTCGAACAAAACAGAGAACAATCTGTTAATGCACTGAATTACAGGCAAATTGTTACTAACCTTCTTCTAAACTATTCACTATAAAGGGATTTTTCTGCATTTCCCCACTTCTTTCTTATAGCTATGCAAAAAAAAAAAAGCAGCTGTGTTGTTTACTTCCACAGTGAGTTGTTTAGCTTGCTTTGATTTTGGTCACTCCAACGCATAATAAATATGGAGGGGTGACATTTTTACAGCTCTTTGCATTGCCTTCCTTGCTGTATTTAAGAAGAAGTTTGAATTTGCATCCAGAGAATACAACAAAGGAAGCTCAAAATATTTGCATGGTGACCTTTGATATTCTTTTATTGCAATATTATCCCCGAAAGACAACTAACACCAGAGGTCCACAGCTGTCAGGAGGACTTTTTCCTTTCCAGACAATTATTTCTTGCTCTTCCCTCCCAATCATAGCAACAAGGTTGCAACATGCTAATCGATGGGTGATGTCAGTAAACCAGAAATAACATTGTTCCAGAAGAGAAGGCAGGCATGGATGTGGGGTTTGCAATGCTGGACAGACCTCTGGACCACACTGTCCCATATCCTGCTCCTGGCAGTTACCGGTATTTGAATAGGGGAAACAAAATACACGTCATCTCTTCAGATGCTAATGACTGAGATATCACTGACATTGGCAGAACTGGCCTTGCTGCTGATTTTGTAACAGCAGAAGATTTTGGCTCACAAGGCACTTCAACAAACACACAGTGACAATCCTGACTGAGCAGGGAGCAGGGGCAGTTATGAAGGCAGGAGCCTGTGAAACATGGGCAACAGCTGCAGGGGGAAACGGCACGTGCCAGCCACCCCAACAGCACTTTTGGGATGCTTTGCCCGAACGTGGCATAGAGGCCACTGCTGGGAGAGACCCCTGCCAGCGTGAAGCCAGCACGGGTCTGTGTGGTGCCTGCTGTACCATCATTACACATGACATTAACAAATATTCAATGTGCAGAGGGAGCCTGACACTGCCACACAGGGGGCTTTGCATTCACCACCCACATGCAGGCCACGCTGACAGAAAGTGGAAGAAATCGAGCAGAGGTTTTATTTTCTTTATCCTCTCCTTCCCATTACCATCTCCACATCCCTACAGTACAGGCAGGCACAAAGGAAGACCGTCAGAAATGGTCATTAAGAGACTGGCATGCAGCTGAGAGAGAAAAATGGGGCAATTCCCAGCTGAAAAACATTAAGAGACAAAGGCCACATTAGAAATTAGTTATAGGAACTCAGGAAGGGATCACTGAAGCCACCAGATCCAGTTTTCAGCAACAAGCAACACAGCAGTTCTATATTTTGCACGGAAATATCCATACAAAATCTTCACAGTTACACACTGTCCATGCCAAACGAGCTCAGACACCACAAGACGCAACTCTGATCTGGTGTATCTGCAAATCTATCAAAAAAAACCCCAAAAAACAACCCAGGTATAACAATACTACAGTATTATTACAAGAAAAGGCCCCAATGCCTGGAAATTCAGAAGGTAAGGCTTATGTTTAAAAACAGAGTGGAAGTACTCCTGCAGATGTAAATCCGTATCTCTGCATAGAAACTCTGCCCTCCACATTTTGGATGTCAACGAACTGACTGGTGAAGTTCTCTGACCTCATTTAGCTGTCACCCACAAACATCTTTCTCCACTTACAGTGCTAAAGGTAAACCAGTTTCTATTGATGTGAATGTGATTGGGATCAGGATAATTTTTCTGACCTCATATCCTTGTCCTGGAGCCATATACTCATGAGCTATCAAGCCCCTCATCTCTGTCCCAGTGACATCCTTACAGTGTAAGATCAGTGCTAGGAGAGAATGAGACGAGGTATTCAGAACTGAAGAATAAAACAAAAGTCACCTCCAGACAAACATCATGCTAAGGAAAAAGAAGAAAATTCATTCCAACAAGAAGATCTCAGCTGGTCTGAACGCTAAGTAATGCTGTGAAGCATTTCTCCACGAGGTTAAAGTTTTAAATCATTAGTGCAATCTAAAGGAAGAAAAAGGAAAAGAGTGGAGCCAAATCAAAAGGTTAAGATAGGGCTTGCCACCTACATAACATACATTGTTCAGGTATGTGTGGATATATTTGCAGAAGCTGTAAATACAGTGACATCCCTATTCTGACCTGGTGCTGAATCAACAGTCACTTCCAACTGTGTGTCTTGAAGTTACTTTTTTCCTTTTCCTTTTTTTCCCCCCCCGAAAGAACAACTATAAATATTACTTCAAGTAACAAGGTTGCATTGTGCATATACCTATACTGAATTATGACATTTCTTACTTTCCCAAAATGTTTCAAATAATGATCGGAGGTGTATTTTGACAGATCAGTGGCAACATCCCGTAAGCAGAGAGCTTAGTATGATTCCTTCAGAATATGTCTAAAGACAAGTTAAAGAGTAGCCACACCTCTAACCCCTTGGCCTTTGCTGACACTGCCTTGTTCAAAGGTTGGTTAACTAGCTCCACGGCTGCAACGCAACTTTATTCCCAACCATAATGAAAGCCTCACAACCCTCCTGCACTCTGCCACAGCTCCGTTTGGGGATAAAAGAAAGTCAAGCTATCGCCCACAGTCAGAATCAAACTGCATAATATCTATTTGATTCATTTCACAGTACATAGCTAGGAAGGAAAAAGCCACGGGAGCTCCCTCAGTACTCTTCTACCACTTCACTTTAAAAACGATGCCAAGATTTAATACTGCAGCAGACCTCCTCTTGGACAGGGGTCTGAACTCTCTAGTTTGTGTTCAGCTTACCCCCATATGAGTTGGAGGTACTGAACTATCACAGGTGAACACCTCGCTCAAAGCTTACACAGACTGAACTCTTCTCAGTGCTTTGAGCACGAAGACTGAAAAGCAGACAGGCTGCACGTGAGGGCACGGCTGACATCAGCATCAGCCAAAAGCATTGTTCTGTCATTATTTGCTCTCGTCACCCAGTGACGCCCAAGGCGGGCAAGGAGACTGTTGACAGGAAAACACAGGGGAAAAAAGTCAGAAGAGACTGTCAGGGATATCTGTATGTTTCTGCAAGAGGGACAGCGTATATGTATACATGGATGTGGGCATGCATGTGGAAGGGAGGGCTGGGGACTATAACACTGAAACCATACACACAGAGACAACTGCAACTGCCAGTAGTGACTCTGCCTGGCACAAACCTGACAGCAACCAGGAGCTCTTCAGGGCTGAGTTCTAACTAGCAACACAAATGAAAACTAACTGGGTATGAAAAACCACAAGCTCCAAAACTCAAGTGTCAGAAAGGTGCAGCAGGAGAAAAGGAAACGAGAAGAGACAGGCCTTGCAAAGAAGCATCAGGAGACCTCTCTGCCTCCCCTGCACCCTATTCCCCTTGCTGTGGGTCTGCCCAACATCCACAGGGCTGCTGCTGGTCAGCGAGATGAGAGATATGCAAGCGGTTACAGAGACCCAGGGAGGAACCTGCAAGACTGATGACCCCTGCGGCAGAAGATCAAGGTACAGCCGGGTGGCTGAGAGCATGGCACAAAGGTCCTCCTTGCAGATTTGGGCTGCCCTCTGCATAAGTCAAGACGTTTCAAGATTTGAGAAACAATTGCATGACTCAAGAGCAATAAAGGTCTGGAGAATAAAACAAGTATTTCAGCTGTTTGTCAGTCACACTATCTATTCTGCTGGTACCTTGTTGGAGGCCACAGCACAGCCCCAAGCTCTCTTTTTTTGGGTGAGCGGGAAGCCAGGAATGCTAAGGCATCAGCTTCCTACTCCCCAAGAAAGAGAAGGGGCATTTGTTGCTCTCTTGCAATCCGTAGCTTGCCAGCACAAAGCAGGGAGGTGCTGCAGGAGGTGAACAGATGAAGGGTGCTGCAGCTAGTACAGCACAGCTACAAACAGCAAAAGGAAGAAGAAAGCACAGGTTTGCTGCAGAGAAAGTTCTGCACAAACCCTAACTATAAAGTGGTCCCTAACTGGACAGGTCAGGAGAGACAGCTGTTTTTGGAACCCAGTGCAAAGACATCCATGACAGGAGCGCAAGTCAGAGAACGGAGTAATGGCAAATCCTTGTCTACTGATATAATATTTTTATTGTATAAGGACAGCCCCAGCGATACCACGCCATGGAAACCACAGCGTTGAAGAGATGCTGCTCCACTGGAGAGCTCAGAACTATCTTCACACATACTTCCTAACTTATTAGGGCCCAAAATTATATTAACTTGAAAGCCCCAAAAATATACTTTAACGATGCCTGTGGAATCTAATACAATTCACAGAAGATTAAACACCATATCACATTTTTAAAGACTGGCTTCAGGGCACACTGATGTAGTTAGCTGATCACTGAAAGAAAGCCTCAAAAACTTTGCACCGACTTATGCATGTATTTAGGCATGCTCTACTTGCTGTACGGCAAGGTTAATAACAGACTTTGAGCAAGGCAGTGCATTGACGATACTTCACCTTTCTCGAGGAAGGTTCATTACATAAACTCCCCAAACACATTAAGAATTCTTTGACAGTATTACTTGAGTATGTATGATTTATGACGAAGAAAGATCCATTCATTTCAGGTGCCCTTAGGGTGGAAAGGAGATGGGGGTGAGATGGGGGGTACTGTTCTCAATAGGGGAACTAATTGCAAGAATCATCTGCCCACAGATATGGAAGGAAACACGTGCTGGAGTTGCTTTAAACTGCTAGTGAGGATGAAGGAACATATTTAATATTTGGAGGGATTTCTGCTACAAAATTCAGCACCTGTGTATATTTTCAACAAATTCATGCTTAGACAAAACGCACTGGGGCTGTTTCAAATGCCCAGGACGTACTACCTGATTTCCCCTGAATATCCTTCACTAAATGATCCTATTTATTTTTAGGCTGTTCTGTAGCACTAATTACCATAGTAACTGAGAACAGCACAACGATTAATTAATTTATTCATCACAACACCCTTGTTAAGAGAGAAGTATTATCATCATTATATCCTTTCATCATCTAAGAAAAGAAGTGCTGAGACAAAGCAGTTGGTCCAAGGTCATGCAAGCACCACCCAGATTGCCTCAAAGCTCCTGGACAACTTCATCAGAGCTCCGTGTTTCACCTCATGAGCTACTGGGCAGAGGTCACAGATTCTGAACAGATATTTTTTTTGCAACAGAGAATCAACAAAGCTCAAAAACCCACCCATTTCTCCCCATCTCTTCCAGCTGGCTGCATGTCAGTGGTACGCCTGGATTTTTTTGTGGCTTTCATTGAACGTATCAGCTTTTCCACAGACCGTGAAAATCATGAGAACCTGTGATCCAGACGTTAAAGTATTTCCACAGACACAGTTCATCCACCATGCATCTTACAGCTGAGAGACTATACACATTTTGAGGCACATAAAACAATAAGACAACAAAGTTCATCCATTCTTCTCTCCACAATTATCTACCTTCCAGGCACCTTCCTCTAAGCCAGGCAGCCTACACCTACCATCCTTTGCATTTAGTTATTCACAATTGCAGAGAAATATTGCAGAGCGAAAGTGTTTCAGTTTGGCCAAATCCTTAGCCAGCGCAAGCTGGCACTGTTCCTTTAGCTTTAGTCCAGCCCTTGCCAAGATAAGAATCAAATGTACACACTCCCGGATGCATAAAGCCGCAAAAAATAAAGCTGAGTGAAACTGTGATATATGAGCCTACAAGTTCCTATGAAACAGGGGATTCACGCTGATGGAGAATCTGCTCTGGATGATCTCAATGGCACAGATCAAACAGGACAGCAGTTGTCCTGCCTCTTTGGCAGCTGAGCGATAGGAGGTAGATGACAAAAAAGGAGCCTAGTTGCAAGGTACCGTCCCACAGCATTTACCTTAGAAATTGCCACCAGCCAGCCCTAGCAACAGGAGACAGAGGCAGAAAGGTCACCCACGGGAATGTAACTAGATGAAGAAGTTCACGGTTTTGGAGCAAAAACAGATCAGGTGAAAACACCAACCTCTGGTGTTTACAGAAAACAGAGAGAGACTCACATGCTGCGTTGTTCCATCTCACGTCCACAGCTGTGCTGCTCCCTCCTTTTATCTGCAAACTTTGACACGTCCACGTTCCCTGGCTCCAAAGACCTTATTTTGGTCAAATATGACCAGGATAAGCTGCACTTTGTTCCAACAGCAAACACTACTAATCACCTGCAATATGCCAGGTCAGCAAACGATGGGTACAGTTTCTTACCGCTGAGTCAAAACAGTACAGCTACACTCATCAGACAGTTTCACACAAGGTGCTTTACCAGTGAGAAACGCTGTGTGAAATCAAAATATTCCACAGAAACGTGCCCGTTTCAGACATGCAGAGACAGAAAGCCAACAGCTTTCCTGTCCACCCAGCCCCTCAGCAGCCCTCCGTGCAGGTGGTCCTGGAGCCCAGGATGTGGGAGACTGACCTGCTCCTCACCAGCCCAACTCTCATGTGTCTGCGGGTTTTTGACAAGGTCACTTGTCAAGCTGCCCCAGAGCCATGGTTCCCTAAACCTCCCAGGCTCCCTCCAGCCTGGCAGAGCACAGGGGACCCCCCCAGGTGCAGCTCTGCCCTGGTAGGAGAGCGAAGGGACTCCACCACTTCTGTTGTCCCTAAGTTCTTGAGTTTCTCTTCCTGCATGACGGTTGCACTGACAGAATGAGAGACCTGACTGTGCTCCTAAGAGACCCCCAAATCTGAAAATTTCCCAGCACAGTATGTTAAAAGGTTCCTTCCCAATTTGCAAAGGAACAAAATCTCCCGCATTCAAAGGATCCCAAGGGATGGTGCTCATTTGTACAGCCCACTCTGAGCACAGTGCTTGCAGGGCCATTAGCACTTCTTCAGTTGTGCTGGCTGCTCTTAATTATGCCTGACTCACTCCCAGGGCGAGAGGAATTAAAAGCCAGGTTTTTCCACTACCAAGTGAGAGACCCATGTGCCATTCGAACTGACATCAAGAGGAATGGGTTTGGAAGGGCTGGTGTGAAAAAAAATCTAGCCCTCACCCCCTGAAAAAAAGCAGCACCCGTAGTTATTTATGACCAGGATCTCAGAAGCAGGTGGTTGGCACAGACAGATTTAGAAATTGCTTCCCTAACTTAAAGGGAGGTCACAAGGTAAGTCACTAAGGTCAAAATCCCACAGCCTTACAGGAGGAGCTATAGAAGTTAAACTCGCTCTCAGTAACAGCTGTTAAATGCAATGCAACATCTTTCTGAGAGATTTTCATTTATGGCAACATGACAGAATTCTGTAGCATTCAAAATGCTGAGAGAGGTATGAAGCACCTGATCACTCAAATGACAAATTTTGTTCTCCCATTAGAGCTTTATGCTTCATCTGCCATTGATAGAATTTGCCTGATACCTGAAGAGAAACTTAATTAAAAGATTCTTCCCTCCCTCCCCTGAGGATTTGGTATTAGACTTACAAAATACACCATCCAAAAAAAAAAAGTGATTTTAAATAAAGCTCAAATGCAGACATTTCTCACTGATACAGGTCAATGGGTGATTGAGTGGGAATCAGCTTGAATTAGCGTATTAAGACACCAGTCTATAATTACAGGAGAGAGTGCTACAGCTCTCCAAGGTTATTGAGTGGGTTTTTGTAAAACTAGGTCAAGATCTACCTGCCTGTGGGCCCAAACAGAGGAAGAGAGAAAGGAATCGATACTCACACGTTCAGACACTGCCTATACAATGCAAAAACTGAAAATTCAATTTCACACTTATCTCAGGAAACAAAAGTCCTTCAAATGAGAGTTTAAATTGTTGCAACTCTGCCTTGTGCTCCCACCTTGTACACCACGCCTGCTTAACGTGCTCTGTGCTCTCACCCAGCACAGCTTCCTGAGGATGTGAGTCTGCGACCCACATCGCTGAACAGCTACCTTCAATTCACATGGCTCCTCTCAAGGGCTGCGATGGTTTGGAGCTTGTTTTGTTTGGCTGTGGGTTGTTTCTTTTTTTTGTTTTTTTTTTCCTTCAGAAAAAGGAAAAAGATAAGCACAACAGACCTAGGGGAATCAAAATAATACATCCTTTTACATTAAAATAGACAGGATTAAGAAAAAGGAAAATATTTTATTAGAAGCCATATAAAAATAAGTAAGAAAATTCTCTTCTTTCATAGACCATAAAGAAGCAGAATAAGGCTTGAAGGACATTAGACAGGGCGGAGGGGAGCTTTTTCTATCTTTTTACCTTTCTCCTGAAATCTGCTAAGGGAGTAAAGCCCCCAGTTTATCAAGAGACAGGGCGTGACAGATGTCCTAACACAGAATAACCACTTCCAAGAGCTTATCTTCACAAGAGAGTGAAAGATAGCCAACTAATATGCCTCCTCAAGGTCAACAGCTATATCGTTTCTGAATGCAGACAAATCGTGATCTTCATGCATTTTCGGTCTCTGATAAGTGCTACAGCTACTCCAGGTCACAGCACTGGTCATTCTGGTTTGCAGACTACACCAAAAGGAACTGAAACTGGTCCAAAAGCTCCTTTCTTATTGGAAACTAATCATTCACCCTGTAACACTTCTGGCAGCTAGTAATATTAATACCACCCTCACTTCCTGAATTTTGGGAACAGTCCAAATCTCACTGCAAATATGGATCACAAGCAGAGTTAGCCCAAGCCTGAACTGCGTACATATTGATGATTTCCTATTTCGTGATTTATCTCTCTGCCTTTACACCAGTAAAATCCTCCAATACAGATTTAGCAGGCTATACTGGATAAATAATTTCTTTCAATGCTTTTCCAAACCACGTGTTTCTACCCATGACTATAAACACTCCACAAGCTCCAGTTCAGACAAGTTATGAAGCGCATGGCCTGACATTAGCTACAGAAGTTAATGGGATGACACATGCTCTTGAGGTCAGTTGCACATTTACATACTTAACACATTGTTCATCGACACAACCGATGCAGAACCCGGTCTCAGAAACTACAGGCAGATCAAGGTAATCTCAAAGCACAGATGCCTTTGCTTCCCCTGCACCACCCTGCAAAGGTGCTACCTGAGGAAAGACGACACAACTTTCCCAAAACAGCTGCAACTAAACCAACTGGTTGCACATCAACTAACCCAACCAACTCCACATCATGATTCGAAGCCCCAGTATCACCAGGGAAAATTTCAGACTACTGGTGAGACAACAAACTGACACCAGGAAAGGCTCTCAGCTCTCTCCTTCATGCCCATGGACACAGGCATCCCCACGATAGAAACGAGATGACTCCCATGGATGGACTTCTAGGATGAAGCCTAGAACAGAGTGAGGGGATTTGCATCAAGTTTCTCCTTCATATGAACCAGCACCATTTGCAGACCAAAGTAGTCTCCTAGCTAAACAATGCGGTGTTCTCAAGGGTGATGATCATAACTCAGGTTGGCACCACCACAACCCTCTCTGGTGGGCTGAGACAAATTACAGCTCTGGGAGACTGAGCTCAAAGCTGCAGAATTGCTAGCATCTCTCCTCCAGCAGCCACGCTGTGATGGGAACCGGTAATTGGCTGCTCAAATGCTCAGGCACAGGAAGAAAGACTATTTTTGCCCATATTATGTGAAATCTGCTGTTGCCTTCCTTCACACAGACAGTATTCGATTCCAAGAGCCACTCACCTTCTGTAGCTGCAAGAAGTTTATCAGACCTGCCAAGCTTTGTCAGGTTGTATTTCATTCCTTACAGTGAATTTCAAAGTTAGGGCCAGACATCACCCATCATACTTCTGCCAGTCAAAGTCTGGCTGCTTTTGAAACACCCTGGTGTGAAAGTACTCTCTGTTTGGCAACGCTTAACTAACAGTATATAGCATTTTTGCTGTACGAAGGAGTGCAAGTGCTGGGAAAGGACTGTGTTACACTACATTAGAGCAAAACAATCAAAATGAAGCAAACTGCTTTACCTTTTAATTTTGGGCCTAGTTCTGCAGTCCTTGCAATGTAACAGCAGAACAAACTTAGAAAAGATAACTAGGATAATATTGCTAATGCTCAAGATTTCATCTCAATCTGATAGTATAAAGCCACAGTGAGTCCCTAGGCTTACACAATTATAGACAATCAATTCAGTATGCGGTAAAAAGAAAGCTGCCAGCCCCATTTTTCTGAAGAAAAGCCTGAAAACATGAGCTTCAGAAGCCCCAAATCTCAGTTAGGTAGGTAGAACCCCTAAACTTCAGTCTCTGTCTTGCAAGCCAGTCTCATGATTTATGCATATGAGTTAGAGCTAACTAAAGAAATGTAGTTTTGAGGTGAACAAATTCATCGGCAGTTTCAGATCAAATTAAGCAAATACTTTGTCCTTAGGCAAAAATGGTCATTTCCATTAAAATGTCAGCTCATTTCAACTTTCATTTCGACTATTTTCTTTCAGAAGACATGTATAAAAAGGTAACTCAAAGGGCAAACAAAGCTTTTTTTACTGACTGGAACAATTTTTCTTCTGATGTGGCCAGCCACTGAGTGAGCCAGAAGTATCTCTTGCTCACATCGCTCCACTGCCGAATGCAAAACGCTGAAGTCTAGCAATACACCATGATTTCTTTTTCTTTCCCAGTCTAGCAAAACCAAATGAGATAAATACAATCCAACTATCAGCAGTAGTTTCATAGCAGCATGTTCTCAAAAACTGTTATTCAGGGTTTTTTTGGTTGTTGGCTTAAAAAAAAAAATCACAACGTGGGTCATTTTCAACAGACAAGTCATGTTTCATGACGTGATCGAAGCCTGAAGAGGACTATGTGGTTGATAGGATTACTGGCTTTTACAGGTGTTTCTTGCTAAGGATTTAAAGGATCTTACTTTGAAAAGGCAGGTGGTTCAGGGCTTTCTAAAAAGTCACGCTCGTGCCAATGGTATCAAGAGTACATCCCAAAGTCATTAACTGCTTTTGAAAACTTACATTAGATAAGCTTCACCACTTATTTCCACCGTGTATTCCATGTGGCATCACACAGAATAAGGACCAAAGAGGTGCCTTAGGGACCGCTAAAAGAAAGGGGGAAAGGCCAAAAGTCTGTGTTGCCACTCTAGAAAGTGTTGCATTGGAAGAGATGATCTAAGGAGACGTGGTGTGCATGCACACAGCTTTACGCATCTGTGCAGGATTCGACCAGATTCCACTCAGTGGAGGTCTTTATTCCATTTTTCTTACAGTATTATATCTGTGTGCCTCTCGCGGTTTAACCCCAGCCAGCAACTAAGCACCACATAGACGCTCGCTTGCTCCCCCCTCAGTGGGATGGGGGAGAGAATCAGAAAAGTGAGAAAACTCATGGGTTGAGATAAAGACAGTTTAATAAGTAAAGCAAAAGCCGCGCACACAAGCAAAGCAAAACAAGGAATTCATTCACTACTTCCCATGGGCAGGCAGGTGTTCAGCCATCTCCAGGAAAGCAGGGCTCCATCACCCGCAATGATTACTTTGGGAAGATGAAATGCCATCACTCCGAATGTCCCCCCTTCCTCCTTCTTCCCCCTCGTTTATATACGGAGCATGACATCATATGGTATGGAATATCCCTTTGGTCAGTTGGGGTCACCTTGTCCCAGCTGTGTCTCCTCCCAACTTTTTGTGCACCCCCAGCCTACTCACTGGTGGGGTGGTGTGAGGAGCAGAAAAGGCCTTGATGCTAGGTAAGCACTGCTCAGCATTTACTAAAACAATATGTGTTATCAACATCATTCTCATATTAAATCCAAAACACAGCAGCTACAAGGAAGGAAATTAACTCTATCCCAGCTGAAACCTGGACAGTGCCTTACAGTGGTGCACTGAACACTGGAAATGTCAATGTGAACACCCAAACCGATGCCAAAGGAACCGTACTGACACATGCCTATTGAGGATTTGGCCCACAGACAGAAAATCAATGTTACAAAACAGATCCAAAAAACACCTCTTTTCTACTGCCAAAACAACTTCTCAAGTGGGATGAAAAAAATGCCAGCTCTGGACCCAGATTTGCATTGTGCCACAAACTACAACATCCCTTGCTTTCCAGCCAAAAGGTTTTCAGAATTATTTATTTACTGACATCACTTACTTTTTTAGAGTTGAGTCAGTGTTTTCCTAACTTTTGCTTAAGTGACTCCACTGTCACTTCAATGATTACTGCTTTTGTTTTTTTGCCAACCACAGAAATTATCAAAATATTCTAGTAAATCAAGACATAAAGAAAAGATATACTTCATATTTTGCCAAATAACAGCATGGACTGGAAAAATCCTTTTCTGCTCTTTAAACCAGTCCTTCATACCTTGCTCTGTATTTTTTAAGCAGTGAAGCCTCTGCCAGTTTCTTTCACATGGAGTTTGCAAAACACCTGCCAGAGTGAGGTCTTTGCCAATAAACAAGGTCCTTAAGTGCTATGACAACTAAAAAAAATAATATAACGATCAATACAAATAATCAGTACTATTATTATTACTACCATCCACGCTCTTTGGTCCGACCCGACCTCTCATTTTCTAGAGCAGCTGCCCCTAGAAAAGAGAGCGAGGAGAGCAAGTGCCAGCAGGTGGCACTCCAGAATATAAAGCATTAAGCACCAGGGCCTGCAGGACCAAGAAAGCCAGTTCTGCTTGGCGGTCCCACTAGCTTGCTTCAGCACCCTTCTGGAGGTTTGGTTTGATTTGGGATGACCATCTCCACTTTCCTGCTCCCGAACAGCAAGGACAAATGCTGCCAGTCCCAGCTTTTAGCACCATAAGATTATCTTGGTGCAGGGTGGGATGCACCTTGCGCGGTTGTTTCTAAAAGAGTAGGGTACCAGCACAGCCACAGCCCTGAGCTCATTACTTGCTCCCTGGCTGAGGGGACGGCTCCTACAGGGCAGGTAGAGTCACCTTCCCACACTGTGCATGGAGAGGTGGCAGCGTCTTAGTGCCTCCCACCACTCTCCTACACTCCCCCAAACAAGCAGCAAGCTTGGATATAGCTGAAATAATGCTGGCTTTTATTGCTTTAAGACAGCAGCAACAACAAAAAAACACACCCTAATGATTAGGAAACCAGTTTCCCTTCTGTTTATTTTTAGCTATGGCCCACACATACAGCGTTCACCTCCACCGCCAGGAAGCATCACTACGGACGGTTCCTCCAGGCACAGGGAAGGCTCCCACCCTCCTCTGAGCCTTCTGCCTCACCCCGACACTTGCACTCTTCCTGCAGCAAAGTCAGTCAAACCAGCACTACTACTCCCCTGGAAAAGCTGAGAGTTTAAAACACCGAAGATCATACAATTGGGTGGAAAAAATGCCTGCATTTTTATCAGAAGTCTTTACGAATTACCTAAAAGCTATACAAATATGGAAACTAACCAGCCCTCTTGCAAAAAGCAGAAGTATATACTGCTTAAACTCTCCTTAAAGGCAAACCTGTACCATGGGATCCATCTGCTCATGTGGAAATAGCAGAAAAGATCTGTCAGAAAGTAATTTCCTTTCCTCTCCTGTATATGTCAGTGGATCACTGGCATTTTCCCCCTTGAACTGACCCCAAATATAAATAGACACAAAACTGGAAAAGTTTAAGGTCATCTCTGTGGATAGAGCAATGCACAAACTAAACCAAACCAGGCAAAGTAACGTGCCCTTCTTGCAGAAGGGAGTTCACAATCAATGCCACATGATATCCAGTACGTTTTAGGAAATTAATTTGTATCTAGAATTCCAAACTCATTTCCTCCCAAACAATAAACACGTACCTTTTTTCTTGATGGTTCACTATCATTGCCCTCTGAAAGAGGCCGGATTCAGCTCAAGGTTTATGTACTACACTGCACAAAAGTTTTGCTCAATATATGTTTTTAGAGCAACTATCTTTTAATATACAAAGATGGGCCGCTGGCATAGGAAGAGGAATGGGGCAACTGTTCTTGCTTACTCTGCCTTTCTAGCTGCTATCCCAACGTGGATTTGGTTCATAAAATATTCACATGTGGAAAAGCAAGTCATGAAGCGTAACTGTAACCCATACCAATCTTAACACTGAGCAGCAATGAAGTGTGTAACTGTCTGGTGATCATCATGAGACACCAGAAATATTTCCAAGTTAGTGAGTTGCACAGTTGTTCCTGTAAGAACTTATTTGGATCTTCTCTTCCCGTGGATCTCCCTGAGCAGATGCATGGTCTCCCTGATACTCCACCCACCCCATCGGGAAGCAGAACACAGGGGTGCCCAGGCTTTGGTATTCTCCTCGCTATTTGGTACAACAAACAACCTTCTCTAATGAGCAACCTCTCTTGTGAGAGGAAACTGCAATTAGTGTGGAGTCTTGGGAGCGTTAATGTTCCGAAGCAGCAAAATGTAGACAAGTACTGGTAAGTGAGTTCAGAAAGGCACACAAAATTTTCCAGCACTGACTAGTCAATAGATATGGAAAGGGTCTATCCCTCAGTAAGTTCTGAATTTAAATTTAGAAGAAAATATCATATATTTAATGGATCTAGGGGACCAAAGAGGAAAAGAACATTAGAACAAAAGCTTCTTGCTTTAAAAACGATCCTTCTATCCACCTATATTCTTTTTTTAGCTTGATTTTCGCAAATGAGCTCAGATTTTGCAAGTAGACTTTCAGGCTCCTCAAAATAAGAGTGCAGGTGCAAAACACAGGTGCTCGCAATGTGAGTAGTACAATCATAACTATACAGGCATAAGCTGAAGACCTTTTTTAAAACAAAACAAAAAAATCATTAAATATTTTCCTTCCCTTATGTCTGATTGCATAACCCCTCTAAAGAAAGCAGTAAAGGTCACTGAAATGCACAGGCCTTTGCTGATGGAAAAATGCTATTATATACTGTTTAAAATTACACAAAAGAAATGAGCACAAGTGCTAGAAAATGAGACCTTTAAAGGAATTAACTGAAAAATTCCAACTCAGCACGATAACCCGATTTAAAATTGCACATGTACATGTTACGGCCACCTCTGTGTCTCTCTTCATTTGAAAAAGCAACAGTTTCATAATCGTATTGAAGGACAAAGTTGTAGATTCTTATCACTTCATTAAATTGCTAGTGCATGAACTTTAATTTTTTTTTTTTTTTGTTCTTGTTTCATAACCATCCATTAACATAAAGAGATAAGAGTTTCTGCAGTGGACCACATAGAGGAGTTTCAGCCAGCAGAGGAAGCAGTAGCACAGGAATGAAACCCAAACATCGGAGAAGATGAGTCAGGTTCCTCAAAATATGAAGAGTTTTTTGCTGTAGCTCCTCCAAGGGCTACAACAAGAAAGTTCTGTAGTAGTGGGGTCATATTCCCAGTGCCCTTCATCAAACACCACCACTCATTTTTGGCTCATGCTGACTCCAAACAAGTGGAAGTAAGGAAGAATGCAAACATGTCACAAATTTGTAACCTTTCTTTAAATAACTCCTCATTACCAAGGTGAGACCACAAGCCACCCTCTATCTCACACCTTCTTCTGTCAGGGATGTGGCTGCATGAGAAGACAGAAGACCAGGACTGTAAATCAGGACTCAAGACGGAAGTCAGTATGAGTTTTCTTCCCAGAACCATTTTTGAACATGGGCATAATATCTTCCTAAAATACACATTTCCTTATCAAAATCCTTTTGATAAGCTTACCTTGCCCTTTTGCAAGGATGTTCAGGAACACCAGTATGATAGCATTAATTCATTTATTTTACATATGAAAATAATTGTAAATTTATATATGAATTAAAAAAAAAAAAGATATATCACAAGGACTTTGCAGGTGGCTAAACAATTTCTTTAAAGCCTCATTTCTTTAAAGCTGTGAAAACCAGCCTGGGTCTAGTCCTGCAAGCATTTCTTTGTGCCAGTGACCCCTCCATATGGAGCAGCTCCATTGAGCTGGGTGAAGCCTCTTTCACAATAACTGTTCTCTGGCGCAGATTTGGGCCAGACTTGCCCAGAAATCCTTCCACTGGAGAGCAGGTCACCCCACAAGCAGTCCCACCTCCACCAAATGCCGATGTATGTGACATGCTTGTCACATGTTTGAGAGGAAAGCCTTGCTCTTCCCGACCTTTAGATGAAGAAGAGGAGGCTAAATCTCAAAACATTCAGCAAAAGCTTTCAAAAAAGGCAACCACTGGATTTTTAAGACCACCTCAAAATCATCCTGACATGCCCTAGATTTCCTGATCTATTTTAAAATTCCCTTTCAACTGCTATTACTTGTGTTTTCTGTGGAAGTCACACAAACAGGGAGAGTGGCAGCTTGCAAGAGGCTGTAAGCTGAAAGGCAGAAGACATCGTGAAATTGAGAGAATAAAAAGAACAAGTTTCTGTACACTCGAAGACTTTCAGGAGGGTCAGTCAGGGTTCTTTTCTGAAAGGGGGTTGCTAATTAGTCAACTGTAACAATAGCAACAGTGTCCTTGTAAAAATAGCTCACTGCTTATTAAAAGTAAATTTGGGAGCAATACAACTTCACTGAATTCTCACCGATCTGCTATTATTGACCAGCTTCTGTCGTCCAGACATGCCTAAAACTTCATACACTGACACATTTCCTACTCCACAGTCTGACTGTATATCCACCTGTTCTATCAACACAACTCCAGCATTTCTTTTGATTTCTATTTTAAGAAGGGAATCTACTTCAGAAAGTAAAATCTGAAGCTTACTTTATTCCCATTCTCAGTCTAGTCCTATTCCACACTTCAGAAATATTTATGACAGACCCACAAGAGAAGTCTCCTCAGGCAAATCAAATCACCATCTCCTACTTGCAGTACTTTGAACTTACAACAAATTCCAGTATCCTAGTATCAGTTATTACTGCAAGGCAAGCCCCTAAAAACTGCTATTTCATGCTTGCAAATTAAGTCAAGATGTTGATTTAAAATAAAATCAGACAAAAGTGAGTTTTATTGGAAATCTGGGGTTTCAAATGAACACCTTATGAATGAAGTGAAATGTACAGCTATGTCACCTGTACTAAGGGAAGTGTTGCCTTTCTACTACATAATGGAAATTTGGCAACTGGTTCTCAGAGCTGTGAAATGCTGCCCAGCTCCAGGTACTTGTATGTGGGATGACCAGTGTTCCCATTCTCCAACACAGATTAGGTTTCCCAGCTAGATTACATCTCCCACAACCACAATGGCAACTCAACATGAGAAGAGGAAATGGAAGCCAGCCATAGAGCCAAGCCCCGAGGGAAGAATGGGAAAACAAAGTATGCTAATTACAGTTCCCATGGGAGATGGTGCTAGCATTCCTAAACCTAACCCTTCAGTCCCATTTTTCTGTGAAAGGAGATTTGGGTTTTTTTCCCCTTCCATAGAATAAACCAATGAACTTTGAAAAAATGAGGATGCAGACAAAACATCCAGAAGGCAATGCGGGACAGATCATCAAACCAGCTGTAAAATCAACTGAAGAGGCAAACAGCTTCACTCTTTTACTGCTCAGAAGCAGGGATTTTTCTGCTCCAGGAACATTCTTGAGACTTCATACCAATAAATCCCTGATTCCATCCTCCACCACACAAGTCTTCCCATTTTTAGTTTAAAAGAAAACTGCTACACAGGACTGTGTCTCTACACCCTTATTCATCAAAACCCCTCAAAGCTTTAGCTAGGTTGCACCAGCGTGACAAAAAGACCTTGATCTACAGTCTTCACAGTGGTGCTTGACACTGAAGTGAAAAAGAATTAAGAGGGGGGCTCACGGCTTCTGGATGCTGCAAGCCCCCCATTTCCTCATGCTGCTAACACCTCAGCCTCAAATCAGAATATAAATGGGTCTGGGCTTAGCAATGGGATGAGAAGGACGAAACAGAGTACCCCATTAAATCTGGGAGGAAGCAATCACTTTCATAATCTTCAGATGCTAGTATAAGTTACTGCAACAACAACCAAAAAAGATTGAGAGAATTAGGTACAAACAATCTAGCCTGATGAAAAAACTCATTATTTCAACAGAACTCAATAATGTGGAATATCAGTCAGGCTGATTACCTGCTCTCTTCAATGGCCCCTTGTTCTTCTTACGCGGAAAAAAAGCTATTCTGAGCTGCAATACAATTCAAGGAACAATGTGTTGAGCATTGGTCTCAAGGAGCTATGTGTTGAGCATGAGTCTACCATAGGGCTGGGTCAACTCACATAAGGGGCTGGCTTATAAACTGCAGCAAACTCTCCAAGAGGTGGTCAGTACTTACTTTCCTCAAGGCAGAACCTCAGGCAGAAACAAAGTTCGTATTAACACCTTTAACACCTTAGCAGATAATCCCCCAACAGCGTCTCAACATCACGGATCTCTTCATGCACTGGCTGCCTCAAAGGCATCTGGGGAAGGTAACTAAGAAAGTCTGTTGACTGCAAGCTTAAATTCTGAGCAAAGATTACACCACCATCAGTAAAATATCAGGGGCTGCTACTTAAGAAAAAGTTCAAAGATGCATAGTTGCGATACTGGGTCTATGACCTGCTACTTGGAAAACATCTCTATTAAGAGTTATGCACTGGTGACAAACATATGAAGTATTAATACTGCCATTACTGGACGTCTCAGCTTTACCTGCATCAGGAAGATCTAAGCTGACCTAAATTTAGCTTCAAACACATTCAATCTAAGTTAATCTTCATGCCGCAGAGTCAGGACTTCCCAAAGCCACATGCCAGAGGGGCAGACTCAGTGAATCCACACAAGAACTTGGGTATGCTCATCGCAGAAGAAAACAATAATTCATTAAGGGTGAATCTGACAAAATAGTAACATTCTTGCCCTTCGCCCAGATGAAAGTTTTAACTACCTGTGATTTCAGTGGCTCAGCAGAGCTCCGCCAATGCCTCCTGCAGAACCCATTCCACTTTGAAGTGGGTAATTCAATATTCAGGTCAGAAAGGAAAAGTGAGTATGAGGGGAAGGCAGAGACCTGGGTTCCTGTCCCTGCTCCAATGAATGTTTAATTATTTTATATTAAAAATTCATTTGGAGAAGGGCTAGAATCCAGGCAGTCTAATGGGTTTACCTACGAAGAGAAAAAGATCTTCGATCAAATGCCGCCAGATAAAGGTGGGAGCTCAGTCGCAGCTTCCTTTAGGCTGAGTATCAGACCTAACTTAGAGAGAGCAACCGCTAGCTCCTCCACTGCTTACATCTCAGCAGAAGGTACTTAACTCCAGAAAGGAATAAAAAGGAGCAGTTCAGCATGTTTTCCTGGAACAGAAAGAGGGCTGCTGACTTAAAAGACCTGCTCTTGATTCTCCCTTGTTGTAGCCAGCTCATGTGTCTCCTTATTTGGGATGCTGGCTTTTGCAAATCCCACTCTTGAGCCAACTTTTCTCCTGGCATTGCACAAGTAGCCTCGTTATCTGCCTCCCATAGGATACGGTGCCTGGAAGTTCGATACCGCAGTACTTAAGGTCATTTGTGGATCTACTCTGTTGTTCTTAAGTTGCTTTGGCGTTTCAAAAATTTGGAGCTGTGTGACTGCCGCAGCAAATGACAGCCAACCCAACTGAGCTAAACGCTGAACACCAAGTGCTGCACGCTCCCGGCCACTGTTACCCTCTCAACTGAAAGAAGTTCAGGGGGTGCAGGGGTGTAAATACTCAGATAGTCACATTTGCAGATTCAGACAGTGGAAGGGAAAAATGGAGCTATTCAGAGGCATTTCACAAGCAGATGAAAAAAGTCAGCAAGTAAATTATCTATAGCAAGCACCACACATGCAGCTAGTTTTTGATTTAATACTTCTCAAACACAGGGCAACCTAGCAGATTTTCTTGCCAGCCAAGGTAAGCCCTCTGAATAATCACACTGCCATGCAAAGGTTAAAAAGGGTGGGTGGAAAGAGCCATTCTCTCGGCAGAAATCAGGAGCTGCATCTCCTGTGCAAACAGGAAGCCACCACCCGGGCTGTCCCGCCAGCCGGCTGCCCAGCAGGAGCTGGGACAGGGACTCACCGGGCGGCCCGTCCTGCCATGCACCACTAAGGTGGCTGGCGTTGCATCAGCCGGTGAGTGGGATGCTGGAAAACTCTGGTAAAAAACCACCTGCCCTAAGGGTGGCTGCCTCCCACTGGACACTGGGTACAGCTTTTAAAAGCAAAGCATGTGCACCCGTGCTGCCACCTCATCTACCAACATGTGCCTGTCTGCTGTGGACCTAACAAAAACTTATTTTCAAAACAAGCTGCTGGATTATTTTTTTTGTTCTTTTTTTATGATCCCTTGTTCAGCAACTGGCATCAGCACTGCCTTCAGCAAAAGCTGCGTGTAAAGGACAACATCCCAGGCAGCTTTTGGTGTGTGACATGAGAGTAGACAGGAGAGGCATTTCCTTTACCTTCCAGAAGCAGGTGACCTCCCACTGAATATTTAATTCAGACTCTAAGCTATTTTCACCAATCACTTGAAAGTTAAATAATTATCCCGTTTAAAGAAACCTAGTAATTATATTTTGCATCCCCCCCTCAGCAGCTATTGCTGTTGTGACAATATTCATCTTGTCCATGATGACTATTATCTGCTATATAAATATTGATGATCTGAGTAATTGCTGTTCTGTACATATGCTTCTCACAGATACAAATTCCTCTGCCTGAAGTAAGCTGCTGACAAAGTGCTTTCCTCCTTTTGCATGGCAATGAAACATTACCGGAGGTTCCACTGAGAGTTGTTAGTCCTGGGGAGAGAAAAAAAAAAAAAACAAAGGAAAAAAAAAAAACCACAAAACAGTGAGTAACAACAGCCTTTGGAGAGGGGGAATGAAGTGGTTTGCCTGGAGTGGGAAGGCTGAATAGTCCCAAAGAACAACAAGTTAGCTAAGTGGGTATTCAGGCAGCATAAGTTAAGCCTAGTCTGTGCCAACACCAAACAAAGCTCAAAGGGAAAGAACTGCTCCGGACTCAACAGTGGCCACCACTGCTAAGCCGGGCATGCCATGCTCTTGAGACATGTCATGTACAACACGCATGTTGTACCCACCCAGTGGCTCACTGATGGCAGGGGTTACTTTCTCTGCATCAAAACCCAACCAGAAAAAGAAACCCGTCTTGTACTGGAGGAAGAACACCAAGCTGAACGTTATGTTGGGACAGACGTCCCGATGCCACCCTGTAACCTTTGCTAGCCACATGGCCAACATGCCACATGAAAGCAAAGCTGGTCCTGAGGCACCCAATACCCATTCATAGATACCACAGGCATGCAACACAGCATCGCTTCAAACTATTTTCACTGGTCAAATGCATCTGCCCAGCAGACTTTGTGACTGGTCAGGTAGTCATGTGTCTTCCTGCAATTGGCAAAAATCACTAAAACCACTCCACTGCATGTCCTGGCTAATCCGATCATACTGCCCCACAATCTAGCGGTACAAAGACCTGGTTTTGACAGACGGAGCCCTCCCACAAGCACATGATCTCACACTTCCAGACTTGAATTTTGCCTCTGGACTTTAAACAGTCAACAGTATATGAGAGATGAAGTCTTCTCCTTAGTGGACGCAAACTTTCTAGGCTATAAAACCCAAGAGTCTGAATCTCCATTAAATTACCCCTCTGGAATTACAGGTTAAGAGACGAAGATTTTTTCAGCCATATACATTTTGGCAGGATTAATACTGAGAGTTTCCTTGTAGAAATACTCTTTTTCTAAGGTCTCCAGCCATCATTTACAGTATCTGGAAATGAATACTGAACAAAGACCTTTTTTACTTTTTTTTTTTTAAAAAAAAAAAACAACCTTTCTAACTTACATACACTGCAGATATTAAGGGAAAACTAAAGATCTACTTGATTTACGTATCCATGTTACTGAAGACTAGGGAGGCTACAGAGAAGATGCAGAAAGCAGCAGGAGAAAAGACCCTGGAGTCTCTACAGGAGCTGGAGGCCAGGGCAGGAACAGGAAGAAACAGTGGATAGGGACAGAGAGCGAGCAGGAAGCGAGGGCAAACACAGATAACAGTGCCAGACACTTTTCGAGTGCCCAGAGGTGGAGAGGGAGGAACTGAATGTCTGTAATGAGCAAAAGAAATAAGAGTCTGGAAGTCTTACTTTCTCTGTTGCCTTGTTCAAACAACTACATAATAAGCCATTATACATAATCACAGCAGCCACTAATTTTTTATATATATTACGTGCACATGAACGGACTCAGTGAAAGTAGTTAATAAACACTGATACAACCTATCTTCTCCCTGCCACATCGGAGTGTTAAGCCATCCACTTGTTCAGCATGGCACTCATCAGCGATTAATTCCCCTCCTACTTTCTGCAGCTTCTTTCCTTCCCCCGTAATTTCTACAGTGCTTTGGGGTTTAATACGTTATAATCTGTAATGACAACTGCTGTACATCTCTGAATCTTGAAGGGAACTTGCTTCCAGCTGAAAATTAAAGGTTGAAGTCTTACCAGTAACTCTGGGCATGCTTAACTAATACTAAGCCACATAACATAGCCTAATTAGTCCAACAGGTCCTTTAAAAAAAAAAATCCACATGACCTCACTGTCAGTTCTTACACTGAGTCATTTTGGAGACCAGTTGAAACAGAGCCCCGCATAATTCTCTAACATCAACAGCGCGCCGCGTTGATTGAAGCGGACTGGATCCTAACTACAACAACCAGGTAACCCCCCACCCATTCCACTGCATCTTTTTCTTTCCCTTCTGTTTTTAAGACAAGACACAATCTTGTAGCCTCCAGCAAGTATCCAGTCTTACCTACATGGTGTCCTAAAGTAACGTTTCCCAGACTTACTTTGCGTGTGGATTAGTTATAACACATGCTTTATCCACACAGAATGCTCTACTGCTAATGCAAATTATTTTGCATGCAAACACAAAATGCAGATGGCCAAGCCGCTATCTGCCCAATTCACAGCGCTCTCAAGCTTGTACATGCATATTAAGCTGAAAGCAATGAAACGTACCCATAACTTTGAAAGTCCTGTTAAAACACCTTTAAAAAACATGACTCAAATCTTAAGTGCTCACATTCCTGAGTCACTAAAAAGTGAAATCAAACTGCCATCGAATAGTACTCTTATTTTCTAGACAGTTATGAATCCCGTGTTTCACTCTGAAATCACAGTCCCTTAACTTTGCTGAAGCTGTGCCTGTCCAACGCATCTTCTCCTGCACAGCAATGTCAATCTTGAGTGTAAAGAGATATGACCTCCATCCACCACTACTGCATTGCCAAATTTCCTTAGAGAGGATGCAAAACTGCAGTATTACCAGCTCTGTGTGTTTTCAGCAAGAGTAGTTAGTTTCATTGCATCTGTGCCAAAGGCAATATTGTCCACAAAAAGAAATGCTTTGCTGGGTTTGTATCCCGTTAAAGTATCTCTCATGGAGATGTGAAAATGCAATTTCACTATGAAAATAAATACAGTGGAGTTAATAATTTCTTGCACTGTGCACATGACTGTCTATTTGCATCGCTTCCAAACGTCCACCGCACCCTTAAGACCTAGGAAGCTGAAAACGTATGGACTGCAGGATCCCGCTTCTCTTGTTCTTTCTGATTCGCACCAGCTTTCCTGGGGAGAGCAAGGGTTGCAAGACGGTGGTTGTGCCTCCCAGATGCCAAGCACCCTTTCCTAACGAACACGGGCAGGTGGATGCTACGTTTGCCTTCCTCTCCTGGTGTGAGATCTGGAAGCGGGCCGTGCAATTGCAATCAAAGCACAGTGGAAGAGGGGCTTTTGAACTGTGATGAAGGAACGGCTAAACCACGTGCGTGCATCCTCAAAGTGGCACAGAGACCTGTACAGATTTGGGAGGTGCAGCATACCTCCCACACCTCCTAGTCTCTCCTTTTGCTAGAACAGAACTATTTTGCACGAGCTTTTCATAGGAAAGGCATTCACAGGAAGAGATTTTGCAAATACCTTGAGTTTTGTGCTTTCCCAAGCTAGAAAATCCAGCCTAAAGACTGACGGAAAGTGTATGAGCACTATTCTAATCAAATTTATTTACATTATGTACTTCTGAAACAAAATACCAGGTACCAAATACATCACCCAGTAATTCAAAGAAACGTAATAAGCAGTTTGAGAATCCAAGCAACCTCCTGAAACTGCTACTCCTAGAAACATCTTTCTTCTAGCTTTTTGGTTGCAGAACACAAGGTGCCAGCAATCTGTCTTAGAACAGAAGCTGATGAAATGGGGACATTTACAAAAAAAAGTAATACCATACAGTTCACAAACTGGTTTGATTACCAAGGAAACATGTTTAGCAGTTTCCTTTTATGTAGCACTAAAGAACTGCAACTTGTATTTCTTTTGCTTATGATTGGCCTGAGATGTCCTCTTCTTCAGCTAATGCCTAGGTGACGCACAGATTTCACTTCAAGCTCCAGAGGATCTAAACGCATGTATCCTGACACAGGAGAATAACCCCCACTTCCCACATGCACCACAACCAAATCACAGTTCTCTTTTCAGATGAAATCAATCTTCAAAAACTTTAAAACTGTATTAAAATAAGGCCAGCAATGAATGCGGGAACGTCCAGAGGAGGAATAGTAGTGCTCAATCCCCTTTGTAATCATCTCCAAAAGTTGAAGGTTTGGTGGCATTTGGTTTTTTTTTTGCTTTTGCAGTAAAGCTCAGCTGGTTTAAGCAATTCCCCGTGTTCACCAACATGGGAGAAAAGAGGAAGAGCTGATGAAAGAAATGGTTCCTTTCAGGCCATTCAGTGCTTTCAGTGCTCTGGCTTCTAGGTTTCTTGCCCAGTTGGGAGTCTCCAGATGGAAAGCACTGATGGGATTCACTGGAGGTCACAAAGCACTGCCAGGAATCAGATGCAGAGAAGAAAGATGCACTAAAGAAGCAAAACAAACAAAACCTCAAATAAACTAACTGCTCCCTTCTCTCATCTATTTTTTTTTCTTCTTGCCTGCACATCAGTGGCAAAATTTGAAAAGTGGCAAGAGCAGAAAATAAAAGGTCAATGCGATCAAGAAAGGTAGTTATTTAGCCCACAATTTCCCAATAGCTTTTTTAAGTACTGTCAAAAATTTTCCCTCTTGGAAGAGACACATTTATTTAACACAGAAGCTCAGCATTTCTGTCATGTGTGACGTTACTGAAACATTCAAAGACAGTTTCATCCACTTAGATGACTGCAAGCATTTCTCTAGTAACTGCTGTGTTTTGGATTTAGTAAGAGAATAATGCTGAAAACACATATTGTTTTAGTTGTTGCTAAGTGATGTTTACATTAGTCAAGGACTTTTTCAGCTTTCCATAGAAGCTGAGAGGGAGCACAGACAGGACAAGCTGGCCAAAGGAATATTCCACGCCGCAGATATCATGCTCAGTGTATAAATGGGTGTTGGCCGGGGCGCAGGAATCCGCAATCACTGCTCAGGACAGGCTGGGCAATCAATCATCAGGTGGTGAGAACAACTGTACTGCATCACAACTTCGTATACTCTTTTACCATTATTATTATTAAATCATTATTGTTTCTTTCCTCTTCCATTACTGTTCTGTTTAACTGTCTTTTTCTCAAACCGTGGGGTTTTTTTCCCCCTCCATTTCCCCCTCTTCTCCCTACCCTACCTGGGGAGGGGAAGGGGGGAGGTTTAAGGGAGCGAGCAGCTGCACGGTCCTAATTGCCAGCTAGGGTTAAACCATGACAGCAAGCCATGCTGAAATAAAACAGGATCTACACGTTACCCTCTTTGATTTGATTTGCAAAAGTGCAAACCTGATATATCTCAAGAGTATGCAGCGTATCACACCAGTGACTTCAGACCCGCTGAAAGCAGCCGTTGGCTTTTGCTCAGACCTTTGTGTCATCAGCAAAATGGAGAAGAGAAGCTCCCAAACTGTGATGCAGGGACAGCTGAGCAGCAGGCAGGTAAGGCCACTCAAAGAAGCTAGGCACACTTCAGAGCTAGGAGTTGCCACCACCTGTGGTACTTCCTAATACTAAAAAAAAAAAAAATAAAAAAGCTAGTGGGCTAGCAGAAAAATAATTGGGCATAGCTACCCAATACCCTAGGCTACTTAGCTAGTTTTAAATCAGTGCAACTGTGCTGTAGTTAGAAGAGGATAAGCAAGGGCAGGAATACAGTAGAGAATCAAGCCCACATCTATGTACCACCAGACTACAAGGCAGAATAACTTGCAAAGTTACTGCAAGTTGCTAAAAGCATCTTTTTCATAAATTTTCATAAACAACTGATTTTTCACTAGCTTTTTTTTGAAGTAAGAAATATCCATATACCATATATTTTGGTTTTCCCTCTATATGTATGAGTGTACACACAAAACTTCAACCATTTACTTTTCTTATTTTGCCACTAAGAGAAACATAGAAGAAAGGGGAGCAGACAAGTCTTTTTACATTTTTCTTTTAAACAAAAAAAAAAGGATAAAAGGGTAAAATACATTTTTTTCATGGAAGTTTTTGGGGTTTTGGAAAAGGCATTTTCCATTTGAACTAATTCAGTCAGCTGAATATGTGACAAATACCAAGAATAAATAGTTTTGGACCAAAGAGCCTGGCCCTTTCATTTAATCTATTAAAAAAAAAAAAAAAGGATCATTCTATACAAAGGAAGCTAATCATCAGTTCCAAACTGATGTTCAGAGGATATGAAAATCAGATCCCTCTGCACTTTTCCTAGACTGGCACCGCAGTATGCTGCTGATCCACTGTGACACCAAGCACCGAGGAGTATCCAAGCCTGTGTGGAAAGCGTGCAATGGCCACCTTTGTTTCCATTTGAAAGTGCACAACACAATTAACGTTTTCCAGCTTCCCTTCCCACTGCCAGCATGGAAGGCAACAAATAAAGAGTATTAATGGAGGTTTGAAGAACAGGCCACATAAATCACACACACACACACACAAATCCTTTCTGTTTCATCGCAGTTTACCACAGGTCTCTAATGAGAACCACGAACACCATCTACTAATCATCTCATCGGTAATGCAAATAACCATCTTGGCCTCTCATCAAGTGTCTCTCTGGCTTAAACAATGTGCCCTCGGATTGCACAGCCCTGGGTGCAAAAGCTGCCATGTCCCTCTGAAATAACCTCAGCGTAGCAACGCTACATATGCCATGCTTCGTGGCAGTGGGCAGCAGCCTGCTGAGTACAGCCATGTATCGGGAGCCGAAGCGATGTCCCAGCTACCCCAACAGCTCACAAGCACTGCTGTCCCTAGCTCGGCACACATGAAACACTTGGACACCGTAAACACGGGGATCTCAGGGAGTAGATGGTGTTCGGCTACAGCAACATACCTTCATGCTTCCTAAAACAGAACACTGAACAAGCAACACAGCAGAATGGCTACAGTGCTGGATTGGCACTTAAAAAATAGAAAAAGGACCTCATTTTAGTCCCTGCAGGACCACCGCCCCCTACCCCAGGGATGCAGCAACAATGCTGTTCTCCAGCCCTGTCCCTGGATGGACCCCCAGCTCACACTTGCAGCCATGTCCCCAGCCCCGTCTCTGTCCCCATCTCCTGTTTCTGGATGGACACTGGCCCTGGTGCGGCGCTTGCCCTGCTTAGTGCTGTGGATGAACCCCATTACAGCACCCCGAAATCAAACGATGAGAAAGGCATTCTTCTATGAAACATCATTACTGCCCTGCCAGGGAAGTCTGGATCACAAGAGCTTCCAAAATAAGAAGAAATTTATCTGTATTAGCCCCTTACCCTTGGCATCATCAGGCCCACGTTGCCAGTTCTTGTAACATTTACAGGGAAACTGGCATACAGAACAGTGCAGCAAACAAACCAAAATCCTGAGAGAACCAGGTCAAAAAACACCAGACAGACCCTGATCCCACAAAAGCAAAGCCAAGCTATACCTGGACAAGCAACTTGTAGCTGTAGTCACTGGTGCTAACATCTACCGTGGCAGAAGGAGGAAAACAGGCTCCCAAGCATCTGCAAAACAGTATGATTCAGGTTAACTTTAAAATAATTATATTTGGAAAGTATTGCTAAGGAAAAAAAAAGCCTAATGAATTTCAATATTCCAAATAACAATGCCAGCAACTTCAGCACCCCCAGTCCGGCTGTGACCGTGCATGTGCGCATTGCCGAGCACAGCTCGCCCGCTGGCAGTTCCCTTCCTTGCTGAAGGGAGAATTGCTGGGCTTCCAGTGCCACTCACTCTCAGCAAATTTTTACCTCCTAAGCAGCAAGTGTTTGTATAATAGAAATCCTCCTATCAGCATTACCAGCTGTGCCCAAAGCACAGCAACCACGAGCACGTACGCTGCAAAACCTCGGTGTCTGCGCGTGTGTAAACAGTGCACTTCTGGAAAGGCAGAGAATATTTTCAGAGTAAACACCACAAAGATTTCGGGTCCTTCAGGATGTCAAAAGGCTGTCGTAATCTGCCGCTCACCTTCAGCATTTACTGCTTGCTCAGCTAAGAGGTCTCTGTAACTCCCAGCGATCACAACCACATCTCACAAGCCCGTTTTACCGCCTACAAGGACAGCAGCTTTGAGAACGGAAGAAACTTTTCCTCTCACACCAGTCCAACTCTTCAGTGCCGTACCCTCCCTAATGTTAGCTTGAAGCCATTAAAATACCAACCAACACCAGAGCAGGAAACGAAGCAAGAGGAACTAATTTCTAAACCTCACCATGCAGATTGCAGCTGCTGCCCCAGGGAGATAAGCAGGGGAAAATGGAGGAGCTTCTCACAGCCCAGTCGGACCCCAGAAATCCTTCCAGAGGTATGAGAGAGGTGGAGAAAACAGGCATGCTAAAGCACTCAGGCAGAAGACTATCTCCACCCCAAATTACTCACTTTTAGAAACAGAGCATCCCTCCAAGCCCCTGACCACACCTCCTCTTATGCAACTTCACCTGTAGCTGATGGGAGCTGAAGGCGCGTCTGCTGAAGATGCCAGGACTTCATACAACCAGGACTTTAATTAAGAGCCCACTCCTGAACAGGAACATCTTGAAAGATGTCTCCTTCTCAGCTTTTGACTTGGGAGAAAGCAGGAGGAGGCAAGAGACCAGGCTGATGCTTTCTCCTCTTGACTAAACCACCTACACACGTACTTTTTCAAAATATGCCCAGTTAGGAACAGTCATGTTTGGGTTAAGGAGACTGTGGAAAGATGTTCTCAATCCCAGAGGAAAGAAAGGCTTGGGAAAAATACTACAGCAGTGTGTTTGTTAAAGCCGGAAGAAAAACAAAACTGGATGGAGAGAGATTTGGTCCAATTCTCGATGAAACATACTCCAGCAAAATACCTGTCCATGAGAAAACCTCATGGAGCACACAAACATCTGGGCTATATTTTCAAGACACCACTCATTAGAAGTTAGCTATCCACTGCCTCTAGTTCAGCAACATCCATTATGCCTAAAATTGTGATCATTATTTTGCCGCTATCACAGCCTTCCCTTTTTCTTTGCAGACCACCTAAACATACTACTTCTGCTTAGAGGAAAGCATTTGACCATAGCGGCTATCAGGACTGCACAAAGTATGGCACAAAGACACTCTAGCCATGCAGGCCAGCCTACCAAAATTATTAAACAAATTTGGGAAAGCCGTCAAACAAAAAACGAACCGCTGTCTCATGAAGAGCCTACAAGCACACTTCATTTGCTGGACCTTCACTGCATACTGCAGGGTTCAAAAGCAAGACCCATGAGGCAAAGGGAGCCGTAGCAGTGACAACAGCCCAGCAACAGACCCCACCGGGCAGAAGCAGCCCTGACAGGCGCAGGCACACGTGCAGCCTCCACCTCTGCTCATGAACGACGCGTGTCCGCACCTGATGTTTAGTGCAGACACTCCCTGGGGCGAGGAAGGCATTCCTCCTAACAGCGACAACAGTAATAACAACGAGAAAGAGAAGGCAGGGTATAAACTGAAGTGCAAGAAAGCTCCCATTGCGAGGCAGCCCATCCATTTAGGAGTGCTACTCGCAGACCGAGCGGGGGGCTTCGTCAGCTGAAAAAGCATCTTCCTCAGGTTAGAGCCAAGCCGGTGCCAGTGCCAGCAGGCCGGCACGCAGCGTGGAGGAGAAACACGGACCCACGCTGCCACTCACCACAAGACAAATGGCTCCACCGTCCTCACTCCTCTCCGCAGGGATGAAGGGTGCAGAGGGGATGTTACAAGTCCAGCACCCAGCTACCCCTCGCATGCTTGGGCACCTCAACACTACAAGTAAATCTGGAGCTGCTTGTGATACTCTTTTCTTTTTTTCTTTAGCTGCATCGGGACAATACTTCAGATTTGATTTGCTGTCTAGACACAGCATGCTACCACGCGGTGCAACTGAAGAAGACTGAGAGCACCAGAGTGTGGAAAACAGACTGGCCCAAGCTGTTTCTTTTTCTTTCTTTAAAAACCAATACTTTGTGCAGTCTACATCAACATCCACATGAAAAATGCTCAATCTCTCCTGCACCTCAGAAGCTGGCTGACAAAAAAAATCCAGAATGCAATTAAAAACATGGATTCTGTTAAGTTTCACTTTCCTCTGCAATTTTA
The DNA here is from genome assembly GCF_000708025.1 of Charadrius vociferus. NCBI lineage: Eukaryota > Metazoa > Chordata > Aves > Charadriiformes > Charadriidae > Charadrius > Charadrius vociferus. The sequence goes on along the minus strand of NW_009648148.1, from coordinate 156,288 downwards.
TAATCGTCTCATCCATCAATTTTGAAAGAATATTAATACTGGCATCAGCTGGCTCTCCACCTCTTCTGCTGAGCCAGCTTTTTCGAAGCCCTGTCCCTGCCTCTCAGCATCCGACCACAGACGCTGTAAGGAAGAGGAGAGGGGGAGGCAGAACCGGGGGTGGAAAGAGGCCAGCAGGGCACAACCAGCATGGGGGCCACCCCACAGAGGAGCTGCATCTGTCCCTGGGGAGCTATGGCAACTTACGGTGCCTGAAGATCTGCCCAAATACGCTTACCTCAAAAGAAAAACACACACACAAATTATAGAGAACAAGATTGTGTCAGGGATTAACTGAAGCCAACACACAACCCCTGCTGCAAACTAAGACCAAATCCTACGCACACAGGCTCACTGCCACCTTCCAGGCTGGAGACGGCCAGGGCAGTGACGTGCAATCTTTTTTTGATTTGCAAAACCTGTTGGTTTTGGGTGTTTTTTTTTCGGTCAATCTCTCCATTGATACAAGTAATTTCTCTCAGTTATCTTTCACAGACTAGACAATGTCCTTGCCCCCCAAGTACCCGCAGACCAAAGCTGAAAACTAATCCCATACTCCTTTTAGTAGTTCTTTTCTTTTTAAATATGTGAAGTTCAGTACTCAAATATGGATTTATTCACACACAGCGGTAATGCTGGGAGAATTGGTTGGTGCAGGTTTTTAGCATCTGGCTTATTAATTATTTTGTAAAGGTGTGCAAGCTGTTGAGTCATCCAAAACTTTTGAAGAGACACTGTTCTGTCATTATTTTATGAACCTAGTTTGACATGGTTTATGTCTATCATGGCCATGATTTGTATCACAAACTCCCAAGAACACATCTGACTTTAAAATCATTCTCATCCCGACTGCTTCACTGCAGGTCAGCCTGGTCTGTTCCAAGAACAGATTTTGCTGGCAACTCTGTTTTCTTTGCTGGTATCATTCACTTTTCCTCATCTAGTTTAATAAAACAAAAAAAGCCCAAAGGATGTAAAGAACGCCAATTGTTACGATCATTTCAGCATAATCAGAAATTTCTGCTTCCTCTTCTCTTACTGCAGCATGAGGTTTATACTAACCGCCCTCCCCTCCTCCGAACAAAGCTGTAGGAAGAAACTCACTGTAAATTGGTCAGAAGACTGACATGAAGGCCAAAAGCATCCGTTTGCTTGCTGGGACTACCGACATCACTTCTTCAGGAAGCAACTGAGTTGCACGAACTTCCATTTCAGGCTGGAAGCCTCTAAAACCTCCACGCTCTTGCTTGCACTATCATGTCTTTATTCATTCCCAGAAACCAAAAAAGCAAGCTCACTCTTTATGAACTGATGTAATTTCAAACTCATATGCAACCCCATAAAATGGCACATCCACTTAGGCTTAACTGTAGAAGACAGGTGGGATCAAGCAAGACTACGTACAACGAAACACTGAGAAACAGGGCAGAACGCAGCGTATTCTGTAGGTGTAAACTATTTTTATACAGTTGGCCTAAAGCAGCTGTTTTACCCATTGCGTAGTCTCAGAGGATGCCCACAGTAATGGCTCTAGACTAAAAGTAAGGAAGATGAATCCCATAAAATGCTTTATTCAAAGATACTGGGCTGGTCTTTATCTACAGTTTGAACACACAAAAATTATAGATCTAAATCAGAATCAAGATTGCACGCAACCCTACCAGGGTATCTAGATCTGCGACCTCTGGAAAATTATAGGTGGCACTGGTGGTAACAAAAGACGGGCGCAGGTTAGAGTGATGGTACAAGAAAGCAAGGGGAGAAGCAGGTGACATTTGTTAGGGACGCACAGGGACAGAGGGGAAGGGTGGGGAGCTGGGGAGGGTGAGTTTAAGGGGTTGAGAAACTACGCGGCCACAGAGGGAAGAGGAAGATTTACACAGGCAAGTCAGAGGACTCAGGCAGCACCAGAGTTTAGACCTCAGTCCCCATCCTTAAATGGGATCTAAGGTTATCCTGGCTCTGGGCTATGAAAGCCCCCAACACAGCAGCAAATGACCTGCTAAGCGTGTCACCCCGCTCTGGCGACTACCACCATCCACAGCCAAACAGTGCTCCAAAGCAGGCCGTTATCTCATGGGTTAGAAATTAATGCTACAGCCCAATGGTCTACACCCTCTGGATGACCCAGGTCACTGCAGTTTCATGGGAGAAGGCTAATTTTTATTTTTCTCTCCCTTTTCCCCTTGTACAGTTAGAAAATTACATTAAAACCCAGCTGTGTTAAATTTTTAATACAAAGACTACAAACTTGAGCAGTCCAAAATGAAGAGGTACCATAATGAAGACTGTTCATACAGCCTCAATCCAGCTCCTGTATACATCTGCACTGATTCTATCTCTAATAATTGTCGTAAATCATTTATGTCCTGGAAATCAACTGCTTTGGGAAAAAGAGAGATTGTGTGATAAAAGTGATGGCTGCCTCACTCAGAAGAGGTCAGAAAGATCAGTGAACGAGGCAACGCAGGAAGAAAGAAAGAACCACCTTGCTTGGGGAAGTTGGACGTACCACCTGCAGGCAGGAACTACCTCTTTCTTGGCTCCGCAGCCTTTGTAAGATGCTCAGCAAGTCCCTGAAACCAGTTTTCTTCAGGTGACCCCTAACAGGGCAGTCCCCACCCTCGACAAAGCCAAGACACCTAGGGCTAACCTGCAAGACTGCAGAGACTTACAGCTGAGGTCAATCGTCCTTGTGCATCCAGCAGATGAACTGCTACATCATGCCAGGTATTCTGGGGTGAGTGCAAAATAAAATCATCCCCAAATATCTCTTTGAGGCAGCCAAAACTGAAGGTGTTTCAGTCATTTGAGCTTTATATGCTCTTCGCCTCCATTCCTCAGCTCCGAAAACGAAGACGGTACGTGTACCTGACATGTTGCAAGAATAAGAACTTCCCCATCTGCAAAGCCCCCGGGAAGGAATTAGCAGCACTGCTCAGTTCAAGGTTTGGGTGGGGTGTAAAATAAATAGATGTGGAGACACATGCAGAAAGTAAATGTGAGGAAGAGACAATGAATTATGCAGTAATTACTGATCCACTGAAAGAGGGACTCTGTGAAAGGGAAAAAATGATGCAATTATAGAATTAAAGATTGTATCACGACACAGATCCAAAGGGAGCTATGCAGCGTGGCACTTCCTTGCTTTTGTCCGCCTGATTTTGTAACCCCATTGTTCTCCTAATGTCATTATTTTGTAAGTAATTTAAACGCAACATAATTATGAGCTCATATGTTTATATCTTTTCATCATTAATAATGTGTGGAACAACTGGCAGACTCTGCTCCCAGCGTGATTGATGCCTCCAGCAGATGGCTGTGAACGATTCTTTTTCTTCCACCTTTATCGGAGGTAAAAAGCAGGGAGGGGAGAAGGAGACTTTACATTTAAACTCCAATTCCATGCACAAACATTTGGGGATTTTGAGGTTGTTTCAGAGGAGGAAACCAAGACCAATATCAATCAATTGCTCTGGAACAAATCATAACGGATCAGCTGAAGACTGGAGGCACCGAGCAGCTGATGTGCTTTGCCCAAGGTCAGGAGGAAAGCTCCCAAGGCCTGGGTCCCAAATGACCCCACTGACAGCCTATCCCCCAAGCCGCCAAATCCCTCCTACCTCCCACATTAAAACTTATTTAAGTATAATTACTGCTGTTAACTGCAGGTCAGGGAAGAAGCCCATCCCCTGCAGGCTGCGTTTGCTGGTAAATGCAGCCAGCAAGCAACTTCTGAGAGTGTGTCATAGAAAATACAACTGCAAGCAAACCTTAGGGTTGTGTGTGTTCATCCTGGATAATTGTTATATTGGGTTTTTTAAGTAAATTACCCTGCACGCCTCGGACTTCAGGCACATTGCCAGCGTGTTTCTCAGAGTCAGACGAGTCTGGCTCACCCTGCCTCATGAGGGAAAGCAGCTGCAATAGCAACAACCTAACTTGTTTTATTTGCGGATGATATCAGCTGGCAAGAGGCAGCGTGTCTGACAGCATGCTCGCTGTGCAGGCTTCATGCTTTTTAAAAAGTCTTATTTGTCTTCGTATGCCCCCATTAATAAAGACACACACCCTTTCTTTTTAAGTAGTATTTTTACCTTCTCTAAGGTGTTCTGGCAGCTACTACCACACAAGCTTTACATGCTCTTTTGTTCCTAACAAAGCAAACTTCACTTCCATCTTTCCCCATCCTCTGAGAGCAGAGCTTGCAAAACCCGGAGCTATCAAGTCCCTGAGATGCAGCCAGTGAGAGCCTGCAGTGTCCCGGGCACTTGGGCCACACACCAGCTCTGTCCAGTGCACAGCTTTTGAAAAAGTCCGTTGTGGTGGGGGAAGCATTGCAACCCGCTCGCTTTGGTGTAAAAACCTAACAGAGAAAGCTCTACACCACCACTAAATGTATAGTTAGCAGGATACAGTTAAGAACAAACAGAAATGTTACAGCAGCAACATTTTACCCCAGGACTGCCTGTTACCAGATTTCTCACACCAAAGCTCAAGCGGCTGGCACCATCAGAGATGGGACCTGCACAGGATGTCTGATCTGAGCCCAAGAGCCCCTTCTTAGCTACCAGTCATCAACAGTGCCAGGCTGCCAGTGGCAAGAGTTGGTGCCCATGGAGGGGCAAGAAGGGGAAGCAAGAGATGTTCTCCTTCACTTAGTGCCATATCTCTAATAGCATGGAGACTTATGCTCAGGTGCCAGAGATGTCCACCCCTGTCTCCAGCAGGCAGAGTTTCTGTGGGGGTAAAGGGACCGGCATCCCCCTTTGCCGTGTTGGCATGGCTTGGTGCTCTGCATCCTCCATAAACCATGATGGGGAGCCAGCTACACGGTTCCTCCCTTCATCTCACCTTGACAGATGCATCTGACCTTAGCTGCATCACAAGCTGTCTGAAAATGAGTGGCACACAGGTGTTTGAGATTCAGCTCGGCCCTGTAGGGTGACACTTAATATTTTGACACTAGAGAGTGACGCTCTCTGCAGAGCCACGCTCTATGCCCCAGGACGACAGGCATGCATTGGCTGAAGACCAGCAGCAACAGAGAGGGTAGCAAAACATGCGCTGGCTGAGGAATTGCGTGTGCACCCTACATATGCTCCTTGCCACCCTGACACTCTTATTTCTTATGCCACTGCCTGAACAGATGCCCGTCTTCTCCTTCAGTCCAGATCTGACAGAAACGTGCCCACCACACTCAGCACAGCCATACTGAAAAGCTGTCTAGCGCAGGTGCAGCCTGGGTGAGGGTAAGACTGCTCTTCCTAGCATAGTTTGCCCAGGTTCCCGAGGCAGACCACCTGAAACACCCATGCCAGACCAGCTGCATCTACACCGGGGCACTTAGCAATACAGAAGCATGTCCCTGACATCTCACAGCACTACATCAGCCCAGGTACGCGCCTGCCTAAAGTAATCTAAAGTGGGGAGGGGGCTGTGTGGGAATCGGAGATTTGCTCACAGAAGCTATTTTGGGAGAAACGTATGGCACTGAACATCATCTTTTCATCAGTGTCAAATTATCATTGATTTCAACAGGATGACGCTGGTGACCACCCAGAGAATCACGCTGCCATTGCACACATTCAAGTTTGCGCACACACAGACCTCTGCGTAAGTCCTGCCCAGGCTGCACATTCCCATCTGCTCCGATGCTCACCTCCATTCAGCCCAAGGTGTCCTGGAGGTCAAGGAAAGCAGGCTCCAAGCTATGGCTGTCAGCCTACCAGCTACCAGCCTTCCTAAATCTCAAGTGGCTTTAGCTTGACAAATAAAAGGGTAGCCGCGCTGCAAGGAGGTGTAACAAACAGGCCGCGTCTGCTGGAGATTACGTGTCCTCTGCCCTTCCGCCCCTCCGTCGCAGCCACTGCAGCTCCCTCCAACGTTACCCAACACCAACCCCTGCCCTGGAGATCTCGCGAGGTGGCCAGGGCTATGAAGGTGCTGCAATGTTTCACCATCACAAGGGTGATGCCTGGCTGGGCAGCTGCTACCAGGCAGAATGGGGAACATCTGAAACTCATCTCCTTTTCTTCAGAGAGAGCACTGCTTCAAAGATTTCCCAGCCAGCCACTAATCTTAACAAAAACAAGCGGGAAATTAATGATCGTCAAGACTGCCAACCATTGGTGCAGTCTGGTTGAAACTGGCCAAACGCAAAGGGCAGGAGACAGACAGCATTCGTTTCCTGGGGAAACCAAGTTAAAATGAAATAAAATAAAACCAGATGAAAACTATGGTGCGTTTGATTAGTGGCGTTTCCACGTTCTTTTCTTGCTCAGTCAAGCTCGCTGCACAGCACAGCTGCCGTTAAGCTCTGTAACTGCCCAGCTTTTGGGCATCTGGAGCAGGAAGGGGCAAATTACAAACTCGTTTACATCTGAAGGTTACTCTGAAGGGGCAACTTCTGCAGCGGAAAGACAGGGAGGGCAAAGTCATTTGCATCAGAAAGGGGCGAAACGGCTTGCCAGGGCTGAAGGACTATTCCTCAGCTCGAACTGTGGCAGCTGCTGGGGCTCCTCTCTCCTTCAGAAGCCCCCAGCTCTGGAGCTGATCTCATCCCTGACATTTCAGCATCTCTCTCCTCGGCCATCCCCAGCCTCCCTCAGCCCAGGCTGCTGGCACTTGGCCACCTGCACCAAGAAGGTGCCTTTGAGGCAGGGGTCCGCTCTGCTGTGGGTCAGACCAGCAAATGCTGAGCCCTTGCCAGCCCAGGACATGGGGGATGCTGCACGATTAGCTTGCGCTGATGAGGGCTTGGAGGGTTTCCTCTAACGCTGCTCAAGTTTGGCAGACCATGCTCCAGAGCTATATCGGTTCCAAGGGCTCCTCTGCTCCCTTCCCAGAACCCAGCACAGCAGCAGTAAACCTATCTGTGTAGAAAAGAGCATCGGCAAAGCAAGCAGGCAACTCCGGACAGACTCAGAAACGGCTGTGGAATTTCTCTGGAAGAGCAAAGGAGAGGAAAGTCCAGCCTCCCATCTCGCTTCCAGCCCACCCATCCACTGGATAGAAGCAAAACATAAGAACAGGAGAGAATTTAAGGCATGTCAGCATCCCGGGCTCTGGGAATTAGTTTCCCACATTCTCCACAAAAAGAGAGCGCTCACGCCCAAAATCTACTGCCTTGAACTCAGATTGCACACCATTTACTCAGCTGAATAATCACGCTCAAGCCAGTGGAATTACTTGCCTGAATAACTGCTAGTCGATGTACAGAATGGCTGCAGAACTGGCTGACAAGTAACTACAAGTATACAGAAGGCAATGCAAGACCACCCTTTCAAAAGGTCGGTGCCCCAGGCCAGGTCTTAAAGTCAACAGCCATGTGGTGAAAACCACAAATCATGGGGTCTTTGGTAGAGTCCCGACAGCTGATCAGGGCATCATCTAGATTACACGCATCCCTCCAGACCCGTATCCTCCAGGCACCATCTACCGATTGGGGTCACAGTCTGAAAAATATTTCACTGACTTAGAAAACTAAATTCTGCTCGAAAGGATGGCTTCAGCATTTAAGAGTATAAGTTTCATTAGCTTCCAGCAAGACTTCAGGTCCCAAGTGCGAACTAATCCTCCATAAAACTCCAGCAGAGAAGTATCACTGCTCCTGCTCTGTTGGTATTGGTCCTAAGTAAGGTCAGCTCTTCAGTACCGAACCCAAACACGATATGGCATTTGTTCTCAGCACCACGCAAGTAAAAAAGGTGTGCAGTTCACACCGTGGAAAGCTTACGAGAGGCAGCCCTGAGCTTAAAACCTTTGCATGCAAGCTTGCTTGTGAGTATCCCTCTTAAATTTCACTGGTACAACACACATGACTGAAGTTAAAACTCTGCCGAAACCTCCGTCAAACTATGGCTGATGGAGCTCCTGCTCCAGTTCATCGAAGGGTCAAGGTGAGAAGCCTGAACAGGAGCCAGGAACAGGTACAACAGAAACATACCCAGGGACTTCAGTAAAGCTGGAGGCCCAAGTGAGTCACTTGGGGAAGGGTGACCAGCGCCCAGAAACATCGACTTGCCCGTTCCCTGCACGCTCTGCTAAGCCATAGCATATCTTTGGGTGAGCGACTCATTCTGAGTTACTGCATTTGCACGTATAATTTAAACACACTATATTAAGGCCAAAATAATATTCATTATCCTGCTGGCATTTCTAATCTGGGTATTCCACAAGCACTGTCTAATGCTCTCAAAGAGACTTCATAACACACTTCTAAAGCTCCCATCAGGTGTGACCCAAACAACTTTCCTCCCCCAAGCAAGCAGCAGAAAACAAACACCTTTTTCATTTGTCTTGCTCACATACCTGGCAAGCTGTCCAAACCCTCTGACAGACCTTACAGGTTTCAACCAGAGGTTTGGGCTTTTTAACTATGCTGCCAACAAAAGCGTGTGCGTGGCGGGAATTTTCCACAGCACAGAGCCCCATCCCCACAGTCACGGACACACCAGTGACCAGTGCCATGCACAGCAACACCACAAGGCTGTCCCAGCTCCGTAGTCCTCGGCCACAGCTACTCTTACGTTTTGCCTTTCATGCAATTACAAGCTGAAATCCAGTTGCACACTGTTACATAGCCAAGAAGAGTGTTTCCAGCAGAAGGGTTTTTTTCGTAAACTGCTATTATTATCATCCCATGAGCTTTGCATTAGTTCAGACTCAGTGGGTATTTCAAAAAGGCCTCTGACCCCAGCCTGGGTACAGAAAGGCTAAAAACGGTACCTTCACATACATCAGAAGTTGGAAGGTTACAAATATTTTCCAACGGCCTCAACCAGACCCAAAACCTAAGCAAATCCGTATGGAAACAAAACACCTCTGAAACGTACTATAAAACAAAAAAAAAAAAACCAACCAACCAACCAACCAAAAACATAGACCATATTGGTGAGGAGGAAAAGAGTTTCCGCGAGGAAATAAGAACGGAGGAATTACTATGTTTACAGTCCAGTTAATGGGACCTTATCAAAAGCCTGTTTGCTTTCTTTTTTCCTTTTTTTTTTTTTTTTTTAGGTACCTATTACACAAACACACACCCTTAATGCCTGCCCTGCTAACAGCCTGGTGCACACATCTTAAGCCCCTTCACATTTCAGAAGAGGCAGGGAGCTGCTCCCGAAGAAGTCCCTGGGCCGGCCGGCATTGTCGGAACAAAGCGCTCGGGTGACGGATGTCGCCGGGGGTTCGTAAATCACATTTTTGCAGCTGGACCTCAGCCGGGAGACAGCATCTCACGCCGGAACGAACTCTGACCGCGGCCGCTCTGCCGAGCGGGGACCCTACCTGGGCAACCTGGATATTTGAATTTTGCAGAGCCCATCTTCAAAAAAAAAAAAAAAAAAAAACAAAGCCGTTTTTGAAAAACCCGGCGAGATGTGTAGCACTTAATGACAGCACCCGAGTTACCGCATGTCTTCTTCGCTAACTGCCAGATAAGAAAAGGGGGGGAAATCAACCAAAAAAAAAAAAAATGCCCAACCCAAAACCAACACCAAATCTCCACCAGAAACAAAGGACCCCCTCCCCCCCCAAAAAAAAAAAACGTCTATAAGTTCTCCAGATTTAC
>NW_009648148.1:143549-145746 GCF_000708025.1 Charadrius vociferus | reverse complement strand
CAGGGCGTGGGGGGTAACTGCACCCGAGCCCCTCCTCTCCTCGGTGCGGCTGGCAGCGTGTCCCACGCACCCCCCACAGCTGCCCCCACGAGGTACGCGGAGCTGTCAGAGACCCCCACGCAAGGCGGGTTCTCAGACTGAAGTAACTGGTGCCTTGAGCCCTGGAGACCTTCATTCCCAGCTGGAGGCTTAGGGTTGTATTGCTGGTGCACGTTAAAGTAAGTAATAGGCACATGTGGCATCTTGTCTTAACTGCAGCAGACCCAGGGCTGGGCTAGGGCCTCCTTTTTATTCATTGCACCGAGGCCTGCGCCCGCTACAGAGCGCAGGACCACGGACTCGGTTTTGCGCTGCCTGCAGAGAAAACAATCCTATTTACATCAGCAGCGAAAGAAAAAAAATGCATATGTACTTCCTAGTGTCTCACATGGGATCAGTAATGGCAAACAGCAAGAGCTACAAACGGCAAGGGCAGAGACGTGTCTTTCTGCTCCTCATTGCCTTGTCTTTCCGCAGAGCCAGCGTTGTTTTGGGGCAAACGGTTGTAAGTGGTGTGCAAGCAGACCTGCAGGTTATCCAGGTGCTGGTTTTGGTTAGAGCAGCCCTCTCCTCCCCAGCTTCTGCAGCTCCACACTGAAAGTGTTGCCTGTGGAGGAGTACAACCTCTATAATTAGCAGAATAAAGCGTTTTCACAAAAGTCTACTTGGTTTCTTCCCCTTCCTTCTCCCGTCTCTCCTCTGCAATGGGGCTATTTGCAGAGTAGGGTCTCCAGCAAGCTGGGCTTACTCCTGGGGAGAGTCTATAGTGCATTCACTAGTGCAACTCCAGGTTCTGCCATAAACATTTAAAACTCAATTACCACTCTCAGAATGACCATTGAAAGCAGATTTTCGCATCCCTCAGTGTTTCTTGGTTCAAACCTTCCTCATCAAATAATTGAGAGACAACAGAAGTCAAATAGGCCAAATTTCAGCCGCCAGTTTGAGTCTGGTTCCTCCCTCATGTCTGCCTCCGAAGTGTTACTCGCTATCATCCCTAACCTCTCACGATGTATTTTACACCACAGGCATCATTTTAGCACACACAGCTGACTTTCGCTTCTCTGCTGATGCGCTAGAAGAACCTTGAAAACGATTTTGCCACACTCCCCTTCCCTTCCCCCCCCACCACCCAGCTGACTAATCCGAAGAGCAAACACCGGAGTTGCTTCTCCAGAGGCTTCCCTTAGCTGGGCAGGGGGGGGCACGGGCCGCCTGCCATCCCCTCCTCTGCTCTCAGAGATGGGTCACGACCCATGGCACCTGCCCTGACCTACGCCTTCCCACCCCGGCCACTCAGGTTGCTCCGGGTTTTGTTCAGAAAAAGCCTTTGAGGTGTGGGGGATGGGGGGGCACACAGTTGTTTTTACAATTTAAGGAGATCCTTACGCCAAATTCACATTGGGTATTTGTGTAACATCCTGTTTTTGAAGAGCCATGCCAAGTTTGGGAGGCAGAGCTCTTGACTTGCCTCTTTGCGCCAAGTCCCTACGATTCCCTAGATCAGTCCCCCCGTTTCCCTCCTTAGAAAACAAGTGGCAGCTAATGCCCACGAGCAGTGCTACAGCACCAGATCTCCATGGACACAAGAGAGGAAAATTCATTACAAAATGGAAACAAATGTCCCTCTGACTAAGCGCCGGCCTGCACTGCTGCAAATGATGTCCGCCAAAGAGTCCAGGGACTATTTTTTTGATAACCCGCTCGCTGAGACGGATCCTGCAAGGCAGTGTTGAAGAGCGTTGGCACGATGACATTGTTAATTATACTGCTTTTGTTGTTGCTGTGGTTTTATCGTTACACCAGAGTTTAGACAGCTCAGCTGAGACCAAGACACCCCCAAACACCCCTATCCAGGTTAAGTGGGCAGCAAAGAATTAAGTATTTCTGCTCCTGCCTGCAAACAAGAGGTCCTGATGCCGGACAGGCTCTCACACACGCTTAGATTTTAGCATCTGACTCCCTCTACTGAATGGATTAAAGTTACCGTATAAGCACAGCTCCTGGCAGAAGCGCTGCCAGAGAGATGCAGCAGGCAAGGGGAAGGGGAAAGGAAGCATAATTACTCCCGGGAGGATTCATGCATCACTGCTGTCGTCCCCCAGGCTGCACCTGTTATGAGAAGAAGAGTCTTTAAATCTCTAGGGAAGAAATCTTG
>NW_009648148.1:133176-143504 GCF_000708025.1 Charadrius vociferus | reverse complement strand
AGCTTCAGATTGCTCCGCATGGTTTCCTTCCGTAAAACTCTTTTTACCAGGACGCAGATTTGTAAAAGGCGGTAAGTTCTTTGGCACTGCCTGTTTCAGCGCCTGCCTGATAAAACCGACCTAAAAAGGGCTAATCCAGCACCACAGGAGTGGAAGGACAGAGGGAAGGACAGCCCTGAGCTCTGCCCTGCAAAGGCAGCTGTCTTCTGCTGCCCTGTGTTATTCTCTCACTGCTTTGGCTGGATCAAAGGACCTTTCTTTTTTCCGTCTACATGTTTCTAACAACTTTTATAAGCACATCATATGTAACAGTCCATTAGAGCAAATTGGTCTCGGATGTGTTCACTCAAGCACGGCTTGCACTGCGGAGGTGGGGTCCTGAGGAAACATAGTTTACCGGGATGATAGGAGTAATCCCTACAAGTGCTGGGATAGCACTGGGATACCATAACAAAGGTAACTACCTCCCAGTTTCTCCGTTGTGATCACCTGAGGGACCTCTAATAGGCAATATATTTATAAGACCTCAATGTCAACTTTCAGCTCCGGGAACAAGTCACCAAATAACCATAAAACCAAACTGGAGCTTGCAAGCATTTAAAAAATAATCAGCACATGGGGGATCCATTCCTTTTCCTTTCTGAGCCCACAGTGGAAGACTTAAATCATATTCCCAAAGTTTATTCTGTTACTAAGAGGTGTAGGAGTGTTTTTAGCCTAGTTTCCTACGAGAAACAAAGTTTATATCATTACACTGTCTGTGTATCTTCCTGTCTTCCTGTTTTCCTTCAGCATCGTTTGAAACCATTGGCCAAGCTGTCAGAGGAGGAGGAATCAGGGACAGTAGTGTCCTTACTTTTTTTTTTTTTTCTTTTTTAAATCTGTAATGGGTCAGAGGAAATAAACTTCTTTAACACCCCGCCATGGCAAGAGGCAGGGAGAGCTCAGCTCTTTTGCATTCAGTCCGGCAGTCAGCAGGCACGTGTGCATGAGACAGCAGTACCTAACCAAACTTCATAACATCCCCATCTCACGTAGCATCTCTCAATGGAAAAAAAAAAAAAAAAAAAAAAAAGACTTCTATGGTCTCAGACCTCTGGGTCTAATAGGAAAAAATTACATTAACCATTAAAATCGCTACTGAATCAGAGCCTGTCAGACCTCACGCCTTGCACAAAAGCTTTGCTGAAAGCTGTTGCCTAAGACTGCAAGGCAAAAGTACAGCCCATAAAGATTAAAAAGTCATCTATGGGTGGAAACATGCTCAAGCCCCACTGATCACAGGTAATTGTCACTCCTCATATTGATACCCTATGACAAAATTATGATGAACATTTTTGGCTCATTTTAGCTCTGACAGCCTCGTACACATTCCCTTGTTCTCTTCCATAAAACACTGTTTTATTGCATGCTTTAAAATATTCAGCAGTGAGTATTTTTACAGATTGCTAACCTGAAAATGGGCATGTAAAAAGGCCGCATATTTGCGGTAACTCAGTTTAATGAATTGCCTTGAACCCCAGTCTCTCTGTCAAAAAAAAAATCTCTAGTTACGAGGAACACCTTCGCCCCTGTGCTAACATTAAAGGCTTCAAGCAGCAGATGATAGAAGAGCAACAAATTCTGTATTCACTTGTATGCCATTCAGCCCACGTTTTGTTCCTTGGGTTGGGTACAGAAATTTGACCAATAATTTTCTCCTGTGATAGTTTGTAAATGCACACCTATCAACTGCAACCTTAAAAATGAAGGTGCTTTGGCATCTGTAGGTACAAAACGCAGGGAAGTTGCTTCTTCAGTCCAGCTAGCTACTTTTACAACCAAAGGGGAGAAGTCCCAGGAGGTGATTCAGAGCAGGAATATGCCTCAGATACTCTGAGTCACCTTTTGTCTGGGCTAATCTCCCTCCACAGACAAGATAGGGGAAAAAGCTTCCTGCACTGAAGTTTAGTGCTCAAAGATAGGCAGTGCAAATACCCCCGAGGCTCCCAATCCAGGAGAGCACTTGGGTGCGCTGATACAACCCTTTGCCTCCTTTAAAGTGATGGCCCAGCCTATACCAGTCTCAGGGAGCCACCTCAGAGGAGCCACAGACCCTGTGTCCCACCAACCGGATGTGCTTCAGATGTGCCAACCAGGCACCCTGGCCACGGGCCCATCCCGGCACAGCATGGCTGAGGTGGGAAGGGACCTCTGGAGATTCTCCTGTCCAACCCCCCTGGTTGGGGGTCAGCAACAACAGGACGCTCAGGGCAGCCTCCCGCTAGGTTTTGAATGTTTACTGCCAGTGCAGAGTGCTGGATAAACACACCAGGGGTGCTACCACAGCTGCTGCTCTCTGTACAGGCCTGGATATTGTCTCTTCTGCTGCAGTTGTCAAGAAATGAAAGAGAGGAAAAAAAGTGTTTACAAGCTCTGGCAATTATCTGCAGAGCTGCACGCTTATGTCCTCTTACCCCATCACAAGGCAACGTTTAGAAAAATACACTGATATTAATCAAATCTTGATCCTTTATCTTTTACCGTCCAGCAGGACAGAGTCCTACCATTATCCTCTCAATAATTCATAGTGCACAGTATATTACACGAAAGAGTAAATATCTATGTGAAAAATGTTGTCACATCAGTGAATTTCAATTACCAAAACTTGATTATTTAAAAAAAACTCAAGTCTTCTGTTATCCAAAGCAACATTGAATTTGTTGCTGGGCATTAACTATATTGAAAGTCCATTAGTTAGACAGCCCCTCATTCATCCATGTCAATTCACTCTCCTCCTCTGAAGTAGCTGAGGTTTAACAGAATTGCAGTCCTCATACACAAACACAACACAAATAAATGACATGGAGATATTTCATCGTAGTTTACTAAGTGCAGCAACTACTCCCTTCACTGTTCAGGACTTGCATACTAGAGCATCACAATGTTTGGCACCAGCTTACTACGGAATAACTACAGATAGTCCTATCCCTGACAAAAAGCTCCATTAAAAAGAAAGTTGAGGTTGCAAATGCAAGCATTCAAAATTAGAAAACGCCCAAATTAAGGCTGATTGTGCAAGTTCCTCCTGACATAATCATACGCTTCAATTACATGAATGCATATAGCTTTTCACAGCATCCTGTTCTCCCCTTCAGCTGCGTGTCATCTTGGCAGCACAACCCTGTCATCCCGCTCCCCACCGCCAACCTCCCCTGTCACCTCCCCCTGTGCCACCGCCACAGCTCCATGTCCCAGGCTCCCTGTGCCCTCAGCCCTGGGGGGCCTCTTTCCACTCCTCTGCACAATCTCCCCAGTTTCCTTGCCTGGCTGTTGGCCACATTTCACCCCAGCAGTTTCCATCCTTGGTTTTCCATCCCTGCTCCCAGACCAGGTTTCTTACAGCGGTGCCCAAATATCTTGTACACTTCAAGTCCTCACCCCCAATCTTTCTCTCGAAGCTGCTTTAGTCCACCTACTTATGACACTTCCACAAATAAAGGTCAGGACCCTTCCTCCTCACCATTTGGGGTCCAGGAGGTGAATGACGTAGAGCACAAGTCTCAGTGCCTGTGCCAGGAATCACCAAGAGCATTGCCAGAAACGTCCTGCTCAGAGTCCCTGCAGCTATAGACCAGAGCACAGTCACATCAGAATTCAGCTGCCAAACTTACAAGCCTCTACCAGATGTGTGCAAACTGCAATTTTCCAAGAGCTTATAACTTGGCCGAATCTGGGTATTTTTCACAGGAGCCACAAAAGACACATGCATGAAACTAGATTTTCCACATAACGTTATCACTGCCTGATCATGGTTTCCCTTTCCAAAGTGCAATGGCGTTACATCTTCCACAAGAAGCTGTTCTGGGAAAAAACTTCCTAGAAAGAGCTGAACAGCCAGAAACATCCCTCCAGAATCAGGCTGAGTAGTCATCTGGCACAGAAAATGTTAGCCCAAAAGGTTAAGGTTTCAACAAGTTACAGAATATGCAAAAAAAAAAGTGGTGCAACTCAACTCTGACATTAATTAAAGTGAACCGAGTAGGAGAAAGGTTATTTTCTCTAGCCTAGCACAAGTACCACATATATTACCCTTAGGGTAGTATGAGTCCACAGTTCACGTTACAGGCCTTGAGAAGATGAAATTGTGCTGTGTAAACACTCTAAACATAGTTCATTAGGACCGAACAACCCAGCCCGTTCAGGGTGTTTTGCATCCCTTGATTGGTGTTATAAAACCTATGGTTACCACAGGCCAAACGCCTGGCCCGAGTCCAGCAATGAAAGTCCAGTGATCACCAAAACAGGTCCCACCGTGTAGTTTAGCAGAGAAAATAAAGTGAGGCGTGGAAACTTCTATGTTTACGCAGACTTGTTTGCTTTACTTGTTTATGCTACACATTTGCAAACCATTGGCAGATCTTGCCAGCCCTTACCTGCACGAGAAGCTACACTGAAGCATCCTCAGCTGAGTAACTTTGCTCACCTAGTTAAATGTCAACAGGATGAGGACCGAGGGCTGGAATTTCAGTGTCAGATCTGGAGCATGCATGGAAAAACAAGCACTCTGGGATATTTATGTGCTCAGCACTAGCATGGCAGTAAATGTGCTTCATCCTGACGCTTCCTGAAAATGACATCAATTATAATTAACGCTACAGCTGCAGACTCACCACCATTTAAAATTAATTAAGTAAAAAGACTCTTCAGGAAATCCCAGGGATTTCCTGGGGTAGACAGTATGGCTAGTTAAGTACATGAATATGAAGTTTTTTTATTAGGGCTTTTGAAAAGGAGCGCACCCTGTCTGTGCCTCAGCAGAGGGGATGGCACTGCTGTTGGCTGCAAAGTACACTAAAAACAATGCTGTCCCTGCGAGAGATGCCTGATGGGACTGCCCTGGCTAAGGCAATCCTCGCACAGCAGTCTGTTATTCAGGGCCTCATCCTGTGGTCCTCACACCTCTGGAAGAAATTTGGAGGATTTCAGCAGTGTCTAATTTGAAGACTGTTCATGTAAGCAAATGTCTTCAGGACCAGACCCATCAAGGCAAAGGCATTCAAACTTATGTCAGTGTTACAGAATCCAGTGGACTGCAGTTGCTGCTCTAAGTCCTTTGGGCTCTCACCCTCCTGTCTGGCTGAGAACAAGATGATGCTGAGAGCATTTTGGATCTCACTGGCTAGAAAGCTATTGTGGTTCCAGCAGTGCACACACCCGTGTCGATAGGTGTCCCACCTCTGGGGCTCTCACTAACGTGACAGAGCCGTATCCACCCTACCGCGGCAGTGGGAGAGCTCTCTAAAATGTTTTTTCCCAGCCTCGCTCAGTTAGTACGTGTTTTTCCAAACAACCTGCTTCCGGTCCAAGAGGGAATAAGCTTCTTATTAAGCTGATAGATCCACCTCATTAATACTCACTCTCCTAAAGCTCCAGTCAAGTGTGTTCATGTTTTCTAGCACAACGCCACTTATATCACATTTAAGATTGCTGCTGGACAATATATACAGAGGTTCCCAGTTCAGACCTCTGGGCGGTGAGACTTGCCTGATCCATGTGTCTAATGTCAGCCCTGTGACATGTCAGTTCTTACACATGCCTCTGATTTAAAAAGAGTTGTTTAAAACCCCTTATTCACATCTCCCTTAAAGGAGCACAAACCGCCTTAGAGATCTGGCTGCAGAGCAGGAAGATGTGGCTGAAGGACAAAAAATTGCCCAAGCCTCATTTCTGAAGTCAGATGGGACTTACACCCTTGAATCACTAGGAAGCTTTTGAAAAATTAACTGCGTCACTGTCTGGACTGATAAAAATTACCTGTGAGAAAGGCTTTTCTTTTAAACACCTTTATAGGCTTGGAAAAGGCCTCCCCTTACTCAGGGGAAGAAAGGAAAGAATTAAAGGGCTTATCTTGCCGTTCTCAACTTCCCAACTTTCCCACTGATTAAATTGCTCAGCTAATCAAATTCCCTGAAGAGGCCAAAGGGTACGGGTGGGTGTGAGCCTCAGGGGTGTGAGTCTTGCAGAACCGCACCACATCCCAGTAAAATGAGTGGAGCAATTTCCATTCACCACAACAGGATTTGGAGGGTCCCACAAGGTGGTTGCCAAATACCTGTTAGAGCTGATGTCCCAGCGCGCCTGTCTGCGAGGAGCATGCAGGGTACGTGCAAGGAGAGACGTGGAGGAGGGAGTAGATTCCTCTTTGCAAGGAAGGTTAGCCCGATTCTCACTTATTTCATCCCAATATCTGTATTTCAGTATTAATAATGGACCAACCTGCAAAAGGAGCTCATGGGAACCTACATGTGGGTTGTAACAAAGCTGCCAGGTTTCCACCAGGGAGGCTGGGGCGAAGCTGCCCAAGGCAGAAGGGGGCTTTGGAGAGCGCTTTGTTTAAAGTTGAAGTGCTGGAGATTTTTTCGCGCATTAATCATCCTCAAAGAGAAGTGCTTGGCTGCCCTCCACGGAGGGAGGGGAGTGCGCGGCAATTGGACCCTCAGCAGCTGCCAGGGAAAAATAATCCAGAAGGAACATGAATAAATAAAATACATTTTGCTATTCCTAATATTACACGGCTTTCTTCAGGCTCTCCCTCTAATGTTTTAATTCCCTTCCATCCATTTTCTGTTTCTCTGCCAGCCTCTAATGTTTTCCATGTTTCTTTTATTATTTTTTTTCTTTGTATTTCTTTCCTCGTTTTTTCTTTGAAGATCAGCATCCTCTGCCCTCTCATTCTCTGTTTCTATGGTGTCTTGACATGTTTTCCCCATATTCTGTATCACCCTGTCCATTTTTCAGGTTTTTTCATGGGTTGTTCTCTCCCTGTCTCTCTCCCTTCATATCCTATGCTGCTTTTTTCACCTTATCAGCATGTTATTCCCCTCCATTGCTTAATTTTCTACTCACTTCTGTCTTTCAGCCTTCTTTTAAAACCATTCTGACATAGCTCTGCAATACTTTGTGGACCTCTGAGCCTCTTTTATCTTATTCTTTTCTCTGCAAATGTTTTCTTTCATCGTCATCTTCCCAACTTTTAACAAAGAAAAGCCTTTGACTCCAAACCATTGCTTATGTTCAAATGGCAGAGGTGCAGCTACCCTCTTCTGGAAGTCCGTACCCAGCTGCTTGCCACTGACCCAAGGGCAGGAATCCACCTAAGGAGACCTGGATCCACGGAGGGAAAGGTCCCCTATAGAAGAAGTGACAGCAACACACATCCATGCTTGATCACGTGTGTCCAAACCTGATAGTGAATAAGGGTATTACAGGGTGAGTTACAACTACGGCAGTCAACACACACTAGGAAATTCATTGCTGAAGGACTATGAGTTTGGCTGAAAGCTGCGGACTTTGGCTCACTCAAATTATGTGATGCTGGTGCCTAACGAAAAATGTGGCAAATGAGCATGAAGAAAATATTTATAGGCAGAGTTTTCCAAAGCAGGATTCACCTTTGTGTGGCAGAGCTCAATTGCATCTTTAAGTCGGAAGGGTTTTTCTTTCTCTGAATGTGTTTTTACACTGATTTTTGCATTGCTAGTGACAGAATTTCTACTCCATATGATTGACTATCGCAGGAGAGGAAAAATCCAGTGGTCTGCAAGCTCTGAACTCAGGATCAGCATCTTTTAGGCAAATGCCTAAGCAAAATCACAAGAGAGAGACCAACTTCACTGAACCCATCCCTTGTTTGGGATTTAACCTTTCCTACCTGTCAGAGCTGTCTTAAACAAATTGGGCTGTTCTCCATGAGAGACTTATCGGCCCAGGTAGTTTCGATCTTGTTCACTGTGGCTTTATCAAAGTCAGATCAAGCAGCATCATTCTTGATGCTAGGATTTTATTTTTGTCTTTTCACCTCACGCCCTGTAAGTTCTTCCCTGCTGCTATGAAGTATATTATTTGGCCTGAACTGTCGTAACCACCTTCCTCATCTTTGACGTCTTATAAATACAGCACCCTGCTCCAGCCAGATCCTGCTCTACCCTTTATTTTACAAGGAAAACTTCTCTGTGACAGTGGCTCCAGGAGTCTGCCAGGTGGTTTCAGAGGAAACGCTCAAATGAACAAGGAGGACCCAGCTGTAAATCTGAGCTGAGGAGGGAGTCTGCCTCTGGTCCCTTGCTCCTGCTGCTCTCAGTGCAGCCAGTCCTTGCCTCTCATTGGATTATTTTTGAGCTGTGAAAACAGCTGCAGTTGCAAGTTGCTGCTTGCCAGAGCCTAATATTTCTCCTACCTGTCCAGACATCCCATATAACAAGAAAGTGCTGATGGCAGCATGACAAACCTTCCTCTGGAGCTGATGCGATGTAGTCATGTCTGCAGCTGAAGCACCATCACAGCCTCACCAGCGGGTTGGTTCTTGTTGGTGCTATATTTTAAGGCATGGCAGGGTGCATGAAAAACGAAAGTAAAAATAGCGAATATTTAAGGAGTGAGGCTTTTCTGGCTGGCTGTGAGGTGTGGTCTTTTTCTGCTGAGTACATGTAGTACACTGTCTTGTTTCATTCAGCCACCTGTAGCTTATTAGGTAAGAAAAGTGGGCAACTCTCCATATGGACCCACCAGTACTTTCTACAGGTCTCTCACACTTAACCACTCCCGGGATGTAGGGTTTTTTTGTTGAGTGACATCAGATGGAGTCCCAGTTTATGGCCCTGGTGATAAGAGCCATGGCTGCTATTTATCCACAGTGGTTTCTGTATACATATCAAGATAGATAAACAGTGGCAGTCACTCCCCAGTGATGCACCCACACCTGCAGAGATTGCTCAGGATGTGGAAACTAACAAATCTCTGTTTTTCTGCTGATGGCTTAACTACCCTTATCTCAAGCGTGCCTCTGTTGGGGAAACATCCAGCAGTGTAGTCACACTGGCCAGAGATTTAATTGCTTCTAAACCTTCATCTTTAACGTTGTAATACTGTAGCAGCCACAGATGATTTTATTTAAAAAAAAAAAAAAAGAAATTTGCTTTGCTCTCATCACCGTTGTCCTCTCCAAGTAATGTCCCAGCAGTCTGACCAGGTTTCCATGTGACCACAAGGAGGACAAGTTTCCCTCACTAACCAGTCGTCAGCATCTCTCCTAGCTTCTTCCCTCGGGGCAATCGTGTGATAGCCCAGGATGTGGCTGGGATGTTCCCTCTAGGAGCTGATAGCCATCACGGCCTTTGTCTCCCCATCCGCTCCCTCCTCTGTGAGTCATTAGGATTCACTCCCAGTCCTTTGTCTCCTTACTTGGGTGTCATTTGTAATCCCGTTCCTTGTCTTTCCCCTCTCAACTCTTAATGGCCTAGGTCTTTGTTCGGTCCCTTGTTCTAGCTTGTCCTTTGTTTGCCCAGGCTGGGTCCCTGAGGAGCTGCATGCAGATGCCCTGTGATGGTGACGACCTGCTAAACTGAGAATTGTCTCTGGCCTGAGAAGTGGGGAACAATGCAGCAAAGACAAACGCTCCCCATTGCCATGCTCTGCTTTGCCCCATTTCTCACCTTCCTTCCACTTGGGAGCTTCCTGACCACAGCAGCTGGTCTGGTCCTGGGCTAGAATGGGTGATTTTCTCCAAAACCAAAGCCAAGCCCACCTACCTTAGAGGGCAACTGCCATAACAGAAATGTCAGTACTTAACACTCCAATTTCCACCAAAATTGAAGAATTTGGGTGGAAGAAAATAAAAACCAGTGTTGTGTTCTGCACATAAACAAAGGGCACGCTAAACAACTGCCTCCCTACAAAGCAGGTTTAAATGCCCGTGGTTTTGAGGGAACAGTTTGGTACCAGCGTTGGCTTGCACTAGTAGAACAGCAGGCCAATGCACATTCATCACTCTAATTTTATATAGCTGCATTATTTTCACAGTTTATGGTGGCACCATCTCAGTTATGAAGTACACACAGCAGTTACACATATGGCTGCATTATTTTCAGCACTTCAAGTGCAATTAGTATTTTCACCGAGCTAACACTGTCAAAACTACAGCAGCAGTGCACACTGTATTGCAGCTGTCCAAAATTTAGAAAGCCCTATATATGTTTATGCAATAATTACATAGCAGTTCGTGTGCTTGAATTTGGGTCGCTGGTTCTAAAATGTTACCAGATACATCAGGTGAAATTCCCTGTCACCGACTCCTTTTCATTTACTGTGGCTCCAGCTTTTCACTCATACCTGGAATGATTACAGTATGATCATGAGCCGAAGAAACACTGCTTCTTCCCTGCCCATCATGAGACAAAACACCAATCTGAGCAACCGGGTCTACCTGTTCACAGACCAGGGGATGAAACTGTCCTTTCGAGACATCTCTGTCCATAATGCTTCTTTTGAGCCATTTGCCTGTACTGTAA
>NW_009648148.1:127588-133132 GCF_000708025.1 Charadrius vociferus | reverse complement strand
ATGTGGGCAGGCTGGGCAGAAGAAGAAAAATGATCCAAATTTCATGGGCGATTGTGCTTGCTGAAAAACGTGCCAGTTTGCATGTCACTGATTTATTCCTAGTGCAGTAGTCGTTAGAGAGGGTAAAACCACAGTGATAATGAGAGGCATTATCTAGTGCTGAGAGAACAGAATCAAAACTCTGCTGTAGTCAACTTGAGTGCTGACTTTCACCAGCATTTGCATGCTAGCAAATTTAGCAAAGAAGTGGCTGCTATTCCAAGTTATGAGAAAGAGCAGTTGCCCTTGGTTCCTTCCGAGTACCCAAAGCGCTTTTGAAACCCCGACCTTTCATGCAGGTGTCGAGCAGTAGGAAACTGTGAAAATGAACTTTTTAGTGCTCTGGTTTCACAATATGCAAACCAGAGAGAATAAAAGTTGCCTCCTGGTGTCTTCAAAAACTGATTTATAGTCTTTTAAGCTTTCTTCAACCCCTGCATGGAAGGTACCACTGGGACATGAAGTGCAGTGAGGTTTCCCTCAGCTCCCACAGCTGGTTCTGAGACCATGAGAAGACAAAGTGGCCTCCAGGCCCCAAATCCAAATTAACAGATGTTTCTAGCAGTCTTGTCTTCCTCCTTGCTCCACGAAATAACGGATCTATACTTATCACCGTCCCCCTTTGCTGGGCCAAATATAAATGTGGTAAAATACTAAATAGGAAATGAAGGCCTGTTGGGGGACTCTGCTGCCTTTGGGAATGTTTCCCTTCGCATCCTGACAGAGCCTGGCATGGAGTCAGCCTCTAACGCACAGGGGAAAGTATACCTTTTTCAGGGGAAAGTATACCTTTTTTTGCTCTACTTTTTTTGGCAATTGTCATTAGTTTGGCCTGCTTTCCCCTGCAATAATGTTGACAAACACATTGCTCACTGTACTCGGGAAGCAGCATTTCAACCAGCCCATTCAGGCAATATTTACAGGCAGCACCGCACCACTTGGGCAGTGGGCTGAGCAGGAATTTGTATTTAAAACCTTCCAAGACACACGATCCCCTTTTTTATAACTTCAGGTAGAAACTTCCAGCGCAGGGCTAAACACCCTTTTCCCTTTCCTGTGTTCCTCCAGCCTCGTGGTCATGCTTCTTCCCTGCCCCGATTTCACTTGGTCCCGATTTCACTTTCACTTCACCGGTCTTGTCTGGTCTTTCAGGACAATTTTCACCAAGCTTTTTTTCTGCGGTGTTTTAACATTTGTCTTACCTCATATCAAGAGCAATTTCTTCATGCCAACTTGATTTTTTTTGTAATGAATATGTTTTGGCTTGAGACAGAGTAGGAACATTGCCCCTTACAGACATCGCACCTGAAAGTTCATGTTCCCAGTTTCACAGCAAAAAGATATTAAAGCCCTGCACTACACTATGGTATGTGGTTTTCTAGGCTTAAATTGGTGTGTTTCCTTCCTGTTCTGCTTATTGACTCATTTCCTTAAATCTAATTTGAGCTTGTTACTGAGTTTTAGCTTCAGACAATACATCAGTAGTGTCCGTAATACCCATCAATCCAGCAGGAAAAGAGGTGGCAGCAAAAGAGAAAAGATTTTCATTACTTTCACAAGAGAGTGCAAATTATTTTCTGATGGGAGACAATGAGGAACAACAGTGGATAGGACAGCCATGGAGCGGACTGCGCATTTCTTCCAGGAGGAACCTGACCTGTCACTCCAGTGTCCAAGCATGTCTTATAAACCCCATAGAAATAACAAGATGGATTCATGGAGTTTTCATCAATTCTCTCTTGTAGTCGAGCATGTTTAAAGATCCTTTTAAAAAGAAGAACAGAAGCTGAGAGTGCTTTTTTCAGGAGTTGCGGAAATTAGAGAACAGCCACTTTTCTCCTCTACCTTAACAAACACTTGAGGAGGTTTCTGGTATTCATCCTGTCTGGATCCCACTGGACATGTTACTTAAATGAAGTTCCTTTTTTTTTTTTTTTTTTTTTTTTTTTTTAAAGAGTGGATTAAACATTTCTGTTTCTAATCCACCAGAGCACAGATTTCAAAGGCAAACGTGATCTTGCTTTTCCATGCTCAGGCAGATATTTGCTCTGAGAGAAGCCTTTGAGTGTAAATACCAAGGATATTGCAAGTGTTCTTGATTCAAAACCACTTTAAAGCCAGCAGCTGTCTGGCTCCCTTATATCTGGTCCACGATTAAAGACATTTTTTTGTTGAATGCTTGCCCCTGGCTCCCTGTAGCAAGTTAAGAGACTTATGTCCAATGGAAAACATTGGTACAGGAGTGACTGGCTATTCAGTGTTAGCTGGGCTTTGCCCAAGCCTCCAATGACATGAGCACAATTTTCTGTCTGCAAGTGCAGCCATTTAGATATCTAACTACGTGATCTGCAAGAAGGTGCTGCGGCTCTAGTTTTATGCCCACACTTGAGCATAGATTTAATATTAAACTGCAAGCACCCTACTTGATACTCACATTTAATTGCACCTGAACTGTCAAAATGCAGCCTTTGATCATGGGAGAGTTTCAAGCCCTTGCTTGCAATTAAGGAAGACATTACAGGAAGCATCAGGCTGCATTTGGAGTGGGAGTGAAGGAAGTCAAAGAACACAGGTGCTCTAGCAGCAAAAAACATCTGGGCTCCACCCTTCCAACTTCAATAAACTGTAGATATGCACTGCCATGAAATAATGCCGGATGAGGGTAGCCTACACTCAGACGTGGTGCGCTATGGGATACCACCTCATTCAGTATCAGACTCATCCAAACGCCAGGCAGATAAAACCCCTCCCTGAGACACAATTTATTAGAAGCATTTCACAATTCAAACGTCAATTTAGCACAGAGCAAGATTTTTCCTCTCTCTAGCTCTTGCAGCCTTTCACTACAATCAAAATACTCGAGAAGTGGAGGGGGGCCCTGGCTGCATGCTGCTGCTGGGTCCCTGCAGAGCCATCTGGCTGGCTGGGGCAGGGGGCTCCTTCCTCTTGCCCTGCCTGACCCAGTGCCACCCTCCCCAAAACCAGAGAGACGATAGCCTCGCAAGTCAAGCCTCCTCACCCTGCTTACAGAGTGTCTCCCTTCTTTTTTTTCTCTCCCTTGTGGGGATGGTCGTGGCTATCACTCCCTGCCTACTTGCCTCTCAATTCACACAGTGGACCAGTATCAGATGATTACTGGAGTACTGCATCCAGCTCTGGAGCCCCCAACACAGGAAAGACATGGACCTGTTGGAGCAGGTCCAGAGGAGGGCCATGAAGATGATCAGAGGGCTGGAGCACCTCTCCTATGAAGACAGGCTGAGAGAGTTGGGATTGTTCAGCCTGGAGAAGAGAACGCTCCAGGGAGACCTTATTGCCGCCTTCCAGTACTTAAAGGGGGCCTACAGGAGAGCTGGGGAAGGACTTTTTACAAGGGCAGGTAGTGATGGGATGAGGGGGAATGGCTTCAAACTGGAAGAAAGTAGATTTAGATTAGATATTAGGAAGAAATTTTTCACTTTGAGGATGGTAAGGCACTGGAACAGGTTGCCCAGAGAAGTTGTGGAAGCTCCATCCCTGGAGGTGTTCAAGGCCAGGATGGATGGGGCTTTGAGCAACCTGGTCTAGGGGGAGGTGTCCCTGCCTATAGCAGAGGGGTTGGAACCCGGTGGTCTTCAAGGTCCCTTCCAACTTAAACCATTCTATGATTACTACAGCCGCCAGCCTAGGTCACACCAGCCTCGCAGGGCTTCTCCGAGGCTTGTTTCCACATGCTGGTGCTGGTTCATCTGGGGAGTTTGGGTTAGACGCAGATGGCTCCCAGCCACTTTTGCATTGCCTGCTGCACCGCAGAACCTGAGGAGTTGCCTCTGTCTGCAAATCACCCAACCGACCCAAGCCAAAGCCTTCCAGCTTCAGCAAGAGCACTACTGGGTCCTTGGTAACCAATTTAAAAAAGAAGCAGCAACAAAATAAAATAAGCATGGGGCTTCTGTACCAGCAGAGGCCAGAGAGCTCTGTACAGACAGATTAGTCATGGTACTTCACACCTACAGCCAAATCTTTCTCCGGGTTTCCCTGGCCCAGCCTCAATTCATTTTAATAGTGGCTGGGCTGGTATAAATGAGAAGAGAATTTGGCCTTTGCTGTCAATTGCATTTTTCATCTACAAGGTATTTTACAGACACTAAGTAATGAGCTCAGGCTAAGGCCTGCGAGGGAAATGAGGTGTTATCATGCTATCTCTTTAGAGGAGCCAAAAAGGCTAAATGACTTGCCCAAGGCCAAATACTGTTGAGAGGCCTGAGTATTTATGAGTTGGGCTAGTAATGCTTTGTCCCAGTGACAGGGTCGGTCTCAGCTCATTCTCATAGTGTCTTTACCCACAAATTCTGCAGGAAGAGACAGCATTTCCACTTTTATTTGTCCCTGTTTTCTGTGCATGGTTTCTTCTGGAATGCTCTAAGCCCAGGGCTCCAGGTCCAAATAACTGGCAGGAGAAAGCTTAAAAAGGAGCCAGAAACCTATTATTATATCTTTAAAAGTCAGAGCTTGCTGAAGAGATTGATAAAATGCCCAGCAACAATAAAACTATTTATTATTATTCTTGCCAGAAGAGACAGCATTATCTCAGGCCCTTGGTAAGACAATCAGGAAAATATACATAGAAGTTTTGTCTAGCCTAGACTGTACTATAAAAAGATAAAACTTACTGTCCCTTCTGCATGTTTAGCAAGAAAGGAATGTTTGATCCCTGTCTCTTGCTGGTAATAAATATGTTCCCAGATCAAATGGACACCATGTGGTTTATCAGCTCCCCCAAAACTGGTGTGACGGCCCAGCTGACTGCCTTTTCCTGCAAGAACCACAAAATGCACATACAAGCAAAAGCATGGTACGTATCATACTAAAACCCATCCAGACTCGGGTGTCTTCCTGAGTCACATGGATGCATGTGACTTTTGGGGTGCAGGGGCCCCATCCTTGGCACGTGCCTCCCAGGCTATGCAGCTGCCGTTACGCAAGTCACGCAGCAGACAAGGAGCAAAGCACCAGCAGCAGCCAACAACAGCATCATTAACTTATAAACCTTGATAAACAGACATGAATAGCTTTTTATGGAAGGTAAAGTACGTAATAGTAGCCATCTCGTGTTTTGTGGTGATAAATGGTATCTCCGATACCAGTATTATGGCTTTCCAGGGGTAACCTGCATCAATCGAGAATAAATGTGCCTTTCTGCTGTGGCATGGTCAGTCCTTCAGAAAGGGAGCTCACTCGGCCGTGCCAGCAGGGCTGCCCCCAGTGCCTGCTTTCCTCCCACCAGCCTTTTGCACGCTGGCCATCAGGATGATAGCAGTCATTCACCTCTAGCCCGAGATCCAAGAGCATAAAAGTCACGAGTAACATCGTCATCACCTAAGGTGCCCCTCTAATAGCAGTAGTGCCTCAGAGGAAGGGAGGGGAGCAGCAGCGGGGTTGCATAGAGAAGAGCAGGGAGGGATGTCTGGGGAGAGGAGCGGTCGCAGGGTGGTGTCTGTGCAGGGCAGCACTCAGCCACGCTAA
>NW_009648148.1:124514-127568 GCF_000708025.1 Charadrius vociferus | reverse complement strand
AAAGGGGGGGGGCACAGGGACAAGGTTTCCTTTTTTTAGTGATCCTGAGAAACTCTTCCCTTTCAGGGAGTCTGGGGCAAGGTGCTCTCAGGAGCCACTGTGTGCTAGCAAAATGCCTTGGTGATGCAGGATTTCTGATAGTGGATTTGGTTAAAGTTCCTTGCACTCTTCTGTTGCCCTAAAGGAGAAACATTACCTAAAAGTCTGGTGTTTTGTACATCAAAGGATGTCAGGGGATTTTTTTTTTTCTTCTTAAATTGCTCTGAGGAAAATTAAGCTAGGCATTTTCATAAAAGAATATCAATTTAAAATCCACTTCGGACTTGTTGAGTGAAGAAGCTAGGATCCAAAGAGAGATTTAAATAAAAGCACCACTGAAGAAAAAAGAGAAAGAAGATATATACAGAATATTTGTTCCTTGGGGCATTTGTTTTCCCTTTTAAGATCCTTCATGAGCTACTCTGATGTTTGACTTCTGACTCATGTGGTCGGTCTCAGGAAATTAAACACCAAAACCCCAAATTTTCTTTACACAAACATAAGGCATGCCTGTAAATCTAAGCTGTCTTCATATTTCTTAGTGAGCATATTGCATCTCCTACAATTATCTAAATAAAATGCGCATATCTGTAAGATAAATTGGCTCTTACACCATTAACACTGCTTTTATCAGTCTGTTGTTAGGGACAACCACATGTCATGCATGGAAAACCAGGAGTTTTGAGATGTACAGCGTGAGGGATTCATTAGTTCCTGAGCATCCGATCTGACCCCTCTTTAAATAAATGGTCAGCTTTTCAAAGGGAGGATCCTCAGCACTCCCTGAAATTGCCCAAGCCTACTTTACAGTGTCTTAAACCAAGCCCATCAATACAGAACTACCCATGGCCATGTGGAATCATAGTATACAAGACCAGCTAAAGGACTCTTTTCTTTTTTCAAATATCAGACCACACACACTCGTACGACCACAAGAAGAATCCAGAAAAAAACAGGTTTGACTGAATAGGATGAAAGAGACACCAGAGGGACAAACTTGGCTGAAAATACAAATATTATACAAACAACAAATGCATACACAAATACACATAAAAGCAAAAATATCCCTAATGCTTGTGGTTATTTTCCCAAACCCAAGAAACACCATAAAGGGAAATATTTTAAAATTTGTCCTTTTGTCCTAGAGCCTGAAAGCTAAACTAGTGGGTAGAAAAGGAAGCTGCATTTCATCAAATAACCCCCAAATGAATTAAAAGCAAACACGCAAAAAGATCAGCAAATACATACGTGTCAAATTCAATTCCTACATTTTCTTCATTTGCAGTAAGTCATGTCGTTACTATAAACACTGGAAAAAAGATGTTTAAAAAGTCTTTTCAGCCAGTGGTATGTGCTCAAAAATAATGTGTATTGTGTTGTTTACATCATGGCAGCACAAGACTGTTTCCAAAGTGAATGGCTTTGAGTTGCCTCCTGTCCCCAGCAGGACAGGATATAGAGTGTTACTGTTAGGATGCACCAGGCTAAGTGCAACTGGTCGAGACTGTTCCCAGATCTCTGGGTCAGCTCAGGCAGAAAACAAAAGCTAGATTGAAGTGGCTTTAAAATAGTTGCTCCCAGGTCCCACTCCAGTAGTCATCAGTCTGCTGGGTCCTCCTCTATCCCATAAGCAAGCAGGTCACCCACCTCTGATTATTAACCACAGAGGGTCATCTTCTTCCAATAGCCTGGGAGGGAAATCTGGAGAGCAGAGCTTTGAAAGGTATATGGGTTTGCGTACAGCAAAAGCGCCTGTTGGACTTTATGAAAGGACATTATGTAGACATGCATCACAACGTGCTAAATTACTGCAAGTTTAAGTCCTAAATTTGTATCTGGACAAGGGAACTAAAGTGGACTGAAGAGATGGACTGTGGAGGCATGGGATAAAGCATATCTGCATCCATGCAGTTTTCATACTCCTTTCTGCATAACCTTTACATTCATCTCTCCCCTGAAAAAAGCCCTCCTTCTAACACACCCAAAACTCCAGCAGTTTCAAAGAAGCAGGTTCAGCCCAGTGGAGAAATGCAAGGGTGAGAGTTAAGGTCGGAACCTGAAACTCCCTGAGCTCAGGCTGTAGCAGGGCTTTGATCCAGAAACACCTCTGGTAAATATCTGAGTAGCAATTCTTTCAGTTCCCACATTGTTTGGGGGCTAAGGGGGTGCACTGTTTTCTGTCAGGAAACCAATCCATGAAAGCCTCTTTTGGGACAGGATTTCTTCTGTTCCGCATGGTGATAAATAGCCAGTCCTTCTCTTGTACAGCTGCCCTACCCTCTTCCTCTGCCTAGGTTTTCTGAAATAGAAACTCTTAGTTTAGGGTGACATCGGGGCTGGTTCTATAAAAATGTCAAACCAAGGAACCAACTCCTTCCCCATGCAGCTGAGGCAAATTTTCTGGTACTTGAATGTTACTTGTTTCAGCTCACAGTTAGTGATGGGCATGTTCCTGAACACAATTCACCTCCTCAAAGCATGGTTGAATAATGCAGCATATACTCCCTGGAGGCCCTAGATACTTCTGAAAGTCCTCTGTAGTCTGGAATTGGCTTAAGAGAGACATTAGACTTAATTTGGGAAGCAAAATTTAGTCCAACATCCTAACAACTATATCCTAACAACTACATCCTCTACAACTTCTTCATCCTAAGCTGTGGCGTTAGTTGACTTGAAACGCGTTATTATGGAAGACAGCAGTGACAAACTAAACAGCCATTTTCCACCCTCTCCCCCAAGCAGAAAACAACCTTAAGCTGAACCTTGCCAATCATGGCATACTATTAACACAGGCAATTATACATAATCACAGCAATTACTAATAAAACATTATCAAGGGTAATGGAAGGGGTAATTGCTACCTTTCGTATAAGAAGGTCCATGATCGTGGCAAGATAAGGTCAAGGACAGCGCTGCAATGAGTCTCGGCTCCCCTCCTTATGTGATGGTGCCCCTTAGGAGATCCCACAACTACAGCTCAGGAAGAGGAATAACAGAGGCCTGCCAACGCTCTTC
>NW_009648148.1:109013-124470 GCF_000708025.1 Charadrius vociferus | reverse complement strand
TCTTCCCTGCAAGCGGCTTTCAGTGTGAGACTGGGAACACAGCTGCAGTAAAAAGTACTGGAAAATTCACTGCTTCTTAAGTCCTGCGAACCTGAGTGAGACTGAGGTGCCCACGGACACACTAAAAAAATTCCACCTCGGTGCTTCGCAAGAGAAGCCAATGCACCAACAGAGCACTGTACCCCTGTGCCACGGCAGACCCCAAAACTTTCTTCAGACCCAACCCCAGGGCCTGCAGGGCAGAGCCACAGCTGGGGATCATGCCTGCGATATTTCAGCAAGCCTCTGGCTCAGGATGGGGACACGGCAGCTCTGCAACTGGCCTTGACCCTTAGCACTGGTCTTTGGTCTCTGTTAAGCAGGAGACCACACAGACCCCCCTCAATCACCCCAAACTACCAGGCTGTTTGTCCACAGGGGCTCAATACAGAAAGCTGTGAGAATCGAGTGAATCCTCACCTCCAACCTAACGCACATTTGCAAAGGCAAAAGGTTAGTGCAGTGAAGTTGTTGTTAGGCCATCTGCCTTCTGGCTGTAGGTCACCTCTTTACGTGGCCATTGGGGAATGTAGGAGAAAGGTGTTTCTCCAGCTGACCCACTGCCTTCAGAGGTTTGCATTTCGGACTGATTTCCTACATTCCACATTAAATATATATATATGCAAGCAAGTGGTGGGTTGTTCGCAGGGTAACATAGATCAGCAGCAGCAGTTTCCATGCTGAAGAACAGCTCACATGCACACTTGCTGCTTCTGTCAAAGGAGCTGTATTGAGATGGATGCCTCTCTTCTGTGTGAAGAAAAAGACGCTTCTGTAACCTGGTGTACAGGCACTTAGTTAACTGACGTGCACCTACAGTACAATCCCATTGCCTTGGGGATTATTTGGTGAGGACCCCCTCTGAAGCCATTTACACTAGCACAAAGAGTAGGCCAAGAGCATGCAGCATGGCCCCATTTTGTGGGGACAGTGTTTGCATAGGGTGCAGCAAACCTAGCGTGAGCAACAGAGAAAACTCAACTTGTTTGGCTCATTTTAATAAATACAAGTGAAGGAAAGTAGTCTCAGCAGTGCACGGGAAAGAAAGAAGTTGAGTAGTGGTCCAAAAGTGAAGTGGAGAGTAAAATTTTTGCTTTTCTACATGTTTTCTAACAATTCTGACTGATCCTCAAATCTGGACCCTTGCTCAATTCCCAACACATGCAGCTTTTTTTCCTGCCACACAGTCCCACCAAAATATTTGCAGTCACAGGTTAAAGTACCTTTTATTGGTTTTACAGTCCCCTGTATATTGCTGTAGAAGAAACAGGATTTGAGTCAGTAGCAACTGCGTGTTGCTGAGCACAGAACAAATTCCCAGGGCTTTTTATTGGATTTCTCTACCTGGTACTAGGCAAATCACCCAGGGGGATGAAAATTGCCGCAAAGTCCAAGAGGAGCAAAAGTTTCACAATAAATAGCTGGCCCAGATCCAGCAGGCAGACTGGAGGGCTGCCAGGCTGCCGTTCCTCAAGTAAAGGTGGCTGGAATCTGCAAGTCAGGTCCCAGCAGTGCAAGCAAGTTCAGGGCGATTAGGTGGCAGGTCGCTGCAACGTGCACCAGAGTGGGAAGGAAGAGTCACACAGGTCTGCTGTGTAGGTGGCAGAAGAGCAGGGAGGAAGAGCCCACCAAAACGGGGTGAAGAGAGAATCTCCATCCGTTCAATGCACAGAAAAAATGCCTTACTGTTACAGAAAGTGACACGAAGGCATATGCAAGTACTCAACTACATGGTCCTGTCAGCCACACACGTGGGTAAATGGTCAGAACAGCACCAAACTTAAAACAAGGACTGGAAAACCATTAAAACAACAAGAACAAAAAGCCCCCAACTTTAAAATTTATTCTATGCTGGCAATTGGCTCTATAATTAGAGAGAAAGCAGAGAAGAAGGATTTTGCTGGAAATTCTTGGTGGAAATTTTCTGCAACATTTCTTGTGACTTACATGTTGCCTGATTGTCTTTTGAAGGATGCTTTGTGGGGAAAGTGGGGGCAACCATCCTACAACGCCTCAGTAAGGACAAGAAAGACCATGAAACCTGAGCAGCAGCATACTCTGAGACACACAGTCATACAGGGATTTGAAAACAGCCGTAACTTCATTACCGCGAACAACTGAGGCACCCTGCCCCCACTGCAAAATATCACCGTTAAGAACTCTGCCACTGTGAAGGCAACCCCACACTGCCAGCAAGGACAGTCTACAGTGGCTGTGGTGGAAGCTGCTTCTCACACGTGCTCCCTTTTACATAATGCTGCTTTGGGGTTGACCCTGAAATCCTCACCTTCACCTGCAGGACACAGAAGGAACTACTAAAAATTACAAGTTTATCAAATCTAGAAATATGGACGTCAAGCATGAACATCTGGAATACAGCAGTTTGTGAGTGGACCCCTGTAAACTGTATTATGAGATATAAACCACTTTGATGGACAATCCTTTTTGACAGGGCATTTCCTGAACAGGACAAAGAATCACAGTTAAATTCCTAGAGATCTATGAGAAGTTCTGGGGAATATGAAAGAAACATCCCGGGCCCGGGCAAGGAGGGAAGCACTGTTTTTCTTCTGAGCTTTTTCTACAAACTGCTGAGCATTAGCAGCATGATAGGCGTAACTGAAAATACACTGGATGAGTAGAGCAAACATATGGAAGAGCCATGTACGTTAGACTAATGGCAAGTTTATGCTTTCAATCTGTATAATGTTGTCATGGATTTAAATTCCAGCAAACAGCCCTCTCCCTCTGGACAGCCCCCCCGAGGTTGTGTTACCCACCTGCGAGGGAAGCACCCCCTCCCTTCACCACAGTATCTCTGTCCGTCAAAATTAAGCTAATAAGTCTTGAAAAATATTGCGTGATCTCTAGAGGAAGCATAGAGTGTGAATCTGCCAGAAAAAAAAAAAAAAAAAAAAAGCTTTTCTATCTTGCTCACTCAAAGCCGCAGGCCTGTATATCAAGTTTGCATGTGCAACACAAAGGGTAGCAAAATCTGGCACACTGAGCTCAATTGCTTTTTTATCCTTCAGCCCAAGGAGCCCCAGGGTGCATGTGACCCGGGGTTTTATAGCTCAGGAGGTGGTGGCTGGGAAGAAGAGTACAGAGTCTGCTCTCACGCTCCACTTAGATCTGCTGGAAATCACTACTGCCTAAAGCAGGCAGAGCTTTAGCCTCATCTGTGGCTCACGTTGCCCTCCCCAGGAGCCACCCAGAGAGACCTCCAGACAACTGGCATCACACTGGAGACCAGCTGACAGAAGGGACAACCGGGGCTGCAGCACAGCAGCCTCCGCTGGGGCTCCCACCCTCCATCCTCACACCTCCTCTGCCTCACTGTAGCCAGGAAAATGGGCAGCAGCAAAGGAGAGGAGGTACGGCCTTCCACAAATACTGTGTGGAGGAAACTACCAGCTCTTTGGAGAGGAACAGTTTTAGTCGCCATGTGTGGAAGATGCCCAGCACAAGGAGGTGGGAGCTTCTACCCACTGCAATGCAAATTGTAATAATGAGCAGTAAACATAAACTGCGGAGTTGCGGAGTTTCCTACCACCTACAGGAAACTTCTAGTATTAGGGAAGGGTGCGTGCGTTTCTGCGTGAGTTTGTGCACGCATACACAAACATGCATATGTAGTCTAATGGCGTTATTTAGGTATTCCTAGGGACATGTACTGTGACAGGCTCCATTGACCCCGCATGATTTCTAACAAAGGAACAAATTAATCCCTACTTAGACCTCACACACGACAGCAGGACTGCGTAACAAGGCAGGTCTGCCTAGCCGAGCTCCTGGAGCGAGTTTAGAAAACCCCAGCAAGCGAAAGCCTTGCTAATCGAACCAGAAGGTGGGAATTCCTTTGAAAGGTCTGAGCTCAGTGCCTGCAGTGCCAAGCCACCCACAGAGATGAGGGATTGCTTTCCACTGATGAATTTTGCAGAGCCCATTCCTTGATAACAAGGGATACCAGCAGAGCACAAAAGGCACAGCGCTTTTGCTAATTCGTTAGCATCTTTCAAGAGATTTGGGGAAGAGCATGATAATGATCTCATATAAGCACGGTTCCAGCCAAGAAGACTGAGACTCACAGCCTGCTGGCGTGAGGAAAACGAGGTCTAAACCTAACCTAGATGTTCATTAATTCAAGTCACATTCCCACCAGTGGTGCTGAAGTTCAAGTGCGCCTCTTCCAAGTGCGCTTGGATCAACTTGGCATGACACTTTATTATGCTGTCATGTTTCCATAACATCTGCTAAGAAGCCGATGCAATAGGTTGATGGTAAGCTTTGGCCGTGTGGAAGCAAAGTAAATTCTAACTCAGAGCCTTTAAAAGGCAAGAAGAGATAAAAGAGAAACAAGACTTCCTTGAGGAAGGGATGATGTATGGATATTGCAGTGTCAGTCTATGTAAACACAGCTGCAAATCTCCATGTAGAGTCAAGCTGCTTTATGGGGTGTTTATTATACATCTAGATGGATATCTCTTTATATACTTATAGAAAACAAATATCCACATAAAAAACCCTTCTGCAAGTGCTACACAGGCCTCTTCATCGCAAAGAACTTGTTACAAATAGGATAAGAGAAATGCCTAATGTAATATTATGAAACATTCAGATCTGAGTGATGACTACAGGCTAGCCATCTCAATGAAATCAATGGCACTTATGTTTGCGTCCCTTACAGTCAGACATTTACACAGCACTCCACGTTAGCAACACCAAAGCATCTGCTACAGTCCTGCAAGCATTGCCACTGTTGGGTCTTCCACGCAGCAGCCTGAGGCCATCGATCATCTGCCAACATGCCAGTCAATGCACAGGAAAAGACGATTACCAA
This sequence comes from Charadrius vociferus, assembly GCF_000708025.1. Taxonomy (NCBI): domain Eukaryota; kingdom Metazoa; phylum Chordata; class Aves; order Charadriiformes; family Charadriidae; genus Charadrius; species Charadrius vociferus. Next base: position 119,591 of record NW_009648148.1, on the reverse strand, counting down.
AGCAGATAGTAGCGCTGTGGTTTCATTAGACATAGAATAGAAATTGGCTGTAAAAGAAATGTGGAGATAAAACTAAATAAAATCGGATGTCTTGGCAGGGAAACAGTCTGGTTTATTAAAACATTTATGGACTCAATACCTTGGCTTGCTTGCTTGCATGCAGTCACCAGGGAAATAAACATGGCTGTGGGGATAGGTAACAACTGCTTTTCATGGCAAGATTTGACACCAGGTTTTGCACCTTCTTAGCAAGCTCTGTACAGATTGCTCACAACTTGCAGCCAGCAGCTTAGCAGACTGCTGGTTCTCACATTTATTTTCAGCCAGATCAGCGCCCTAATCTCCAGCTACATCATCTTTTGTGCCAAAACAAAGAAAAGGGAAGGAATGAGTAGCCAAGGGAGAGAAGCCTATCTCCTTTACAGTGGTTCTTCGCAAAACTATGGCATGAGCTTTTCAACCAAGCTGCTGTTCACTTTCCCCTGTACCTTGCATCACAGCTATGAATTCCAGTATTGTCTGTATGTACCTCTTTTTCTCTCCAACTTCTGTTTGGTTTCTTTCAGAAGGGCTACATACTAGCCAGCAGAGGCTAAGCCAAAACAACAACAAAAAAAGCAACTGGGCTGTCAAAAGCTGCAGGTGGGGACTAGCCTGCTAATGAAGCTCCAGCTGAGCAAAGGCTGACCACATCCAAAAGAGCCACCAAGGACTTCTCTACTCTAGGAATGGCACATGTTAAGTAAAGGGGGTGCTTTCAACAAATCTCTTGCTACCCCCTTGGATACATGGAATAGGAACAGTAGGATATGGAGGAGGAGGTGTTGTCTGGCCAGCTGATGGAAACCCTCACATAGCTGGCCAACTATTGGTGCTAACCCAGCAACACATAGGTACTTGACTCCTGCCCAGCATCTTATTGTACTACACACTGCAGACACCAATCTATCAGGGCAATTTTCTCTAGTGTAGGCATAGCTGAAGAATTTGGAAAATAAAAGGGAAATTAGGGCACATGGCCAAAATAGAAAGCTGAGAAGAATATCCGTAACCATCTATTGGAGGAAACCCAAACATCAAAGTAGTTATGTAGGTATCTAGCATCTTTTGCACAACTATCAGAGATGATGGCATCTGTGAGTAACCCTTACTCTTTCTGAATTTGCTTTCTCTATTAAAAAAACCCCAAACTTGCTAATCATGCGGCTCTTCCTCACAGTTGACTTCTGTGGTGACTAACCAGATGTGCCAACCACGTCGACAGAGATTCTCTTGAACTAAGTCAGGCCCACACTTAATGTTTTCAGCACAGCTGCAGCAAGCAGCTCCATTTTGTGATTTAAAAACAGAAGTTGTGAGACGCAGTAACATGATTTTGCAGTGATTATATATTTTGTTTAGGGGAGTGTTAGAATCTGCCTCTAAGTCAGGAGCACTTTGCCAGCAGAGAGCTTCTGATGGAGATGCCTAGCTCTAGCAAAAGTATTCTACTCCTTCCTTCTCCAACAAACATTATCAGATGGGATGGGAGTTATCTTGCTTATTTACTTTTCCCCTGGGCAGGCTTAGTATCCAACAACCCAGAAACTCCTTCAAGGACAATACAAGGCAGTTTGCATAGTGGCTGTCTCAGACGCTCTCATGCCATCCCACATCCCCACATACTGAGGGAAAAGTGGGGAAGGGGAACCAAATCCTCCCCCAGGAAAAATGAGTGGTGACAGGAGATGTAAGCTGCTTCCGCCTGCTTTTCTCTCCCTCCATGTCCTCCATGTGTGCGCGGCTCTGGGGAGTGTGGTAAAAGGTGAAAGTTGTCATGGGAGGAGGAGAAGCAGCATTTCTAACAGCTGAATTTTTGCCAGCATGAGCTGAGGTTCATGAACTCACTCAGCCTCTGGCCCAAGGCTAAGTTCAACTGTGTCTGAGGTCTGATGAAATGCTTTGTATCGCTCTAATATCAATTTTTGTTTCAGCTGAGCTTTTTTTCCAAGGCAGGAGACAATTCCTCCGCCTGACTGAAGAACAGGCTTTGAGCCATGTTTGCTAATGTATTAGACGGGATTTGCTTTGTTAATTTCCACAAATACCAAGGCCGTTCTGCAGGCATAATAAATGCACAGAAAAAAAAAAAGTGTGATCCATCTGAGGAGCACAGAGGTTCTCTTCATTTCATTGTGTCCGGTTGAAGTGATCGAGATCCTGAACTTCAGGATTTTGTAATTCATAGCTAAAACTTTCACATTAAAAAGGTATTTCTAATAGTAGATGGCTCTTTATTCTAGGAGATAAAAGTGTAGTGAGATCTAACAGCTGGAAACTTAGTTTAGAAGCTTATTCATCACAAACCGTTGAGAGCAATTAGCTGCTAGACCAAACTACCACTGAATAAAAAAAAATAATCTTAATTTCTGGATTAATTTAATTAAAACTACATGTTCCTCTATTAGGCACATTGTAGCTCAAACAGAAGTTACAAGATTGAAGCAGAAATTACTCATCAAAATACTATGACCTGCATTATACAGGTCAGGCTGGATGATCTAATAGCCCCATCTGGCCTTAAATCCTATGAATTATGAATCTACAGTGCTCTCCTTGGAGAGTTTCAAAACACTTTGCCAACACCAGGGTGTAATCCACTCTTGTACTGCGAACCAGCTACAGCATCACCTCAGCATCCCAAAAGTCATGGTATCTGGGTTTTATGGCCGTCTCTACAGGGATGAGCTTTACCCACTAGGGAACTAGATATTTCAGAGGAACAGCTACCAGACTTCATATGTGGAAAATTATCCTTTTATAAAGTGGGAGTGGGGCAGAGAGGCTTTATGAACCTACCTGGTCCAAAGACCCAAAATCCCACAGGACCTCTGTCTTCCCTGCAGAAGCACTGTGCTACCTCGAGACAGATGTCTTGAAGTGACCTTAGCAGAGGCAAGGCGACCTCAGCCAACAATATTGTGGTAAAACCATCTCTTGATTTTTTTTCCTCACTGATAAAACAAATAGCCTGACCATCCACCCCACCTTTCTGTATTACAGGCAAAAGACAGGGAGTGAAGGCCTGGACCCTCCCAGTTTAGGTACTGCTAAACCAGCAATGCAGCAAGGCAGCGCACGCTCATCTGGAGGCACCAACACCAGTATTAAAACATGTATTGTCGTAACAGGGATAAATTATTGAGACACAAATTTCAGCTATGGAGGGACATCTTATCTTAGTCACAGACTAGCGCAGCTGTGGGTTGAGTTTGGCTCTAAGAAAACTCAGCGCAAGCTTTGGAAGACTTCTCTGCCCCGACACAGCAACATGCCAAAAAACTGTCTCCAAAACAGCTCAGCTCCAGGAGGAGATGCCCCACTTTTGTGCAGCAGGGAGCTGAAGCTAGCCAACCAACCTGGCAGAGACAGATGAGTTGTTCCCTCGGCACTCTCCCACCGCTGCCACAGCGAGATCCCCCCAAGTACCCAGGGTCAGCCCGTGTCCAGTAGGTTGACAGGTCTGGCTGGACCCAGGGTCACTTCAGCAGAGGCACTGGGGTGCCTGTGCCTGTCAGTTCCCAGCACAGTGAATCGCCAGGGATGTAGTGTGGGGTGCTGAGTCACAATCCCATGCCCTACCTAAAGCATCCAGCTCCCACCTGAACCATGCGATGCTACTGCGGGGCTCTGGGAGTAAGGATTCACCTGTGATGATCAACCAGGCCTAGGAAGCCCAAAGAACTCCAGTGAAACACTGTTAACATACCTGAACCGAAATGGTTTCTAGCACAGAGGCAAGAATAGCTTCAGAGGCCTTTTCTGTCTGGCGTACCTTTCAGATAAAGGAGAGCTGACTGCTCATGTATAAACTTTAATAGTGAAACAAGTGTGTCTACATCAAGGCTTGGAACAATTGTAACCATGCAAATTTCCAAGAGAATCTAATCACTGCAGTATCAGTATCAGAACTGCTGAGGCAAGGTTTGAGAGCAGAGAGTAGGGAATGACCCCCGAGAGCATCATCCAAGGCCCCTGCTCTAACAGAGTGTGACCAGGCTGCTGCTCATGCCCAAGTGACTTGTATAAAGCCCCTTGAGGTATCCCTCGGTTACAATCATCAAACCACAGATCTCAAATATAAAGCAACCATAAGATGTGCCCCAATGCTTTTCTGTAAAAGCATGATCCAAACCTGCTGAAGAAGATATTGCCATTAACTTCAATACTTTTACAATCAAGCCTGTAACAAGTATTTGTTAATCTGCTATTGCATTGTTCTTCATGTCCTTTCTCTCCCTTAGCAGTCACATGCCTTTACTACTCAGTTTTATTTTCACCTGAGGTAGCATTTTCAGCGGGCACACATCACATGAGCAAACCAACAATGTAACAGGCTGGTGGCTCGCTGCTTCTTTTGTTAAGTAGAACAGAGAAAGCACCCTTGTTTTCATAAACCACTGCTACAAAAAACACAGCCAACGAGAAAAAGTTAGGAAGCTTTTGCTCTGATCAAAGAATTTAGCCTTGGGTCTGTTATGAACCCTTCTGTAATCAAGTGAAAAATGGGGGATGAAGGTTTTTGCTTCCTTGCTGAGCCTTTTTATCTGCTTTTGCCAAGGACTCCTTGCTTCTGGAAAGGACTAGGTCCCATTTCTTATCCGCAGCAGAGTGCACTATGGCTATGTTACAGGATGTATGCGGGTATGAGGCAGGCAGGAGCTATAAGCACTAGACCATCAGCTGCATCATCTGGGATAGGGTTTAGTGTTTCCGAATCATTGTGCTGAGATTCTTCAAGAATTGGGCAAATAGATTAAATATGATAATAAAACATATACTGAAACAAATATGCTGCTTTAAATGAGGAATAAAACCCCTCCAGTTCAACAAATGCATATGCTTTGTCTCAGTTCCCCTTGTGGCAAGAGGGGGGTCATCACCAGTATTAGTTCAGAGCAATGTGCTGAACTATGGATTGGGAAAGGCACAGCTACCACAATAGTGGACCCCTGTAAATATCTTAAAGTAAAAACACATGGGCAGACACATGTAGCTGAAGGACTTCATACTTCAGTGGGCATTACCACAAAATAATTAAATTCATCCCTCAGAAGTCTTGAAAACAATTGGGTCAAGTTTCCTTATTTCACCTCCTCCCATTTTATAAGATATTTATGACCAATCAATACACCCAGTTTTTGGAAGCAGATTTCTGCAGCCCCTTCTCTTTTCTGTCTGCATCCAAATAAGTGGGTGAGAGAAACGATATCTAAGTCTGAGCACAGTTAGGTTTGCAATATGCCACTGTCTTTCCTCCATACAGCTCCCTTTAAGTCAAACCAGCTCATTAGCTCTGAGATGCCCATTTCTGTAGATTCTCTTTTCCCACAGCCAACAAAAAGGGAGAATTGCTTTTGTGGTTGCCTGAATCAGAACAGTGCTTCTGGGATTTTTTCATGCACTCTCCCTGTGTAGAAGAGTCAACATAATAGTGCAACATGACAAGATGTTGAGCCACAGTGCCAAGACAACTTGCACACTTTGCATTTTTCCTATTAGAGATGCATCAGTGATTCTGGAAGGGAAGAGAGGGAAAGGAAGAGAGAGAAAATAGTGCAGAACAGTAAAGTCCAGCCCAAAAAGCCTTTGTGTTTTCATGTTTGTATCAAGATGGAGCATTACAAGACAGAGATGATTTGTAGGAGTCAAGTGTTGTAATAAATTTAGCCCTTTATTAAAACTTTTTTCCCAGACAAAAACAACCCCAAAACCAGGAGACCAGAAGATTACAAACTGTATGTTCCTCAACTGCAGACCTCATGCTAAGATCAGCAACGGGTGAACAACTAAAAGCAAAACCTTCTTTCAGATCCCTCCTCCCAGCTTTTCTGGGAGATGTTTCCCCCAGATCGCAGTATCAAAAACTGAGAGTTCTATTCCTTTTCTTAATACCAGGAATGAAAAAATGCTGGATTACGAAAGTTTTGAATACATTCTCCATTTTTCAACTTTATTCTCAACTTAGAGCTGATTTTAGGCTGTTTTGTCCAGGCTTTTTTTGATTTTAAAAATACTTTAAAACTCAAATAGGTGGATATACGTGGAGCTAATGTTTCTGAAAACACATGTAAGAACTACTATACTAAAACATGCTTCCCTACCAGGTAGCCATTTGAGTTAGATATTAAAAGACCGACCCATGAGGATGAAAAGGACAACAATTTACTACCAATGCCGTCCATCCAGCAAGTGGATCAAGGAAGGAAATTCTTTGATCAGGAGAGAGGACAAGAAAATTCCCCTCTCAGAACATTTTGCAGAACGAACACTTTCATGTCCTACACCAGGCTTTCAGGAGGGAAAGGGGTTTTGTACTTTACCTCTGCACCCTTCCCCAGTGCCAATGCAGAGAGCGGCGGCAGCCAGAAACAGGCCTCATTTGCTGCGGTCCCCCCTCCCACAGCAGCCTGATGGTTGGGTGCCTGCCATGGTGTCCCCGGTTGGGACTCCCAACTCTGCTCTGGCTCCCCATCTCCAACCTCAGTGTGCTACACAGCAGGGGCCTTTCGGCCAACCTGAGCATCTGGGTTGCCTATTCTGGACCTAAGCAACCAAGCAAAACTGTACTTGGGTTATCACCCACCTTCCCAGGCTTGGTCCCTCGCAGCAGAGCATCAGGGCCACCACTGCCCTCCATCCCATTTGTACCCCGCAGGGGAGCAGGGACTCTCGAGAGGCTTTGCAGCCCTTCCTATACCGTGACACCAGTCTCACAGGGAGTCCCATGCCTTCTCACAGCCCTTGAACCCTTTTAACCCGCAGTGACTGAGAAAGGGGTTTCCCATTGCTGGGGAACCCCCCGCCCAGGAGGGGCCTGTCTCCATGCTCCAGCACGCACAGATCTTTTCAGTCAGAAGAAGGCGACAGTTAGTTTTCAGCTTTTATCATTGTACATGCATTGTGAGATTATGGGGAATTATGGTGGTATAATTTCTAATGGAAATTAACTTAATTATAAATTGGGAACATTAAAATAGGATTACCCTCGCAAAGGAAAGTATTAGCATTTAACTGTTACAAAAAACACTGCTCTGCTGTTTTAACACAGTCAACTTAAAGCCTTAAGGCTGATAGAGTTCATTCTCAGTGCTCTTGTTTTCAAGTAGATAATAATGACAAGATATTTGGATTGACTTCCCTCCCCACCCCACCATGCTTCTAAAATGTTGTTAAATTGCATCATAGTATTACTAACCCATGAGCTGTACTGTAGATGTTTGCTCTCAAAGGTCCACAAAACCCAACTGTTTGTTAGGTGACAACCCATGCCTGGGGCCCTGGCAGAGATTATTAGCTTTACCATTTAGTTGGCTTTCTGACAGAGATTTTTAATCCTGTGAATTATTTTTAGAAGGGTTACATCAAGCAAACATATACATTTCAGAGCTGCTTTATTATCTATAAATCAAGACTTGGCTGCAAATTACAAACATCATCCCTACTTGAGAAGGGCAAACATATGTATGTATAGGGATATGACAAATGACTCCTTCAGACTCATCTTGACAATTAATCTCATGGATTTCCATCCATTATAAAGATGCAGTAGAAAAATGACAGAAGGTCACAAGTTGCTTTCCAATGTAACGCCCTATTTTAGCCCCAGCACAGCTTTGTCATACAGAACTGTGAGCCTGAAATTTGCCAGACACACTCAGCAAGTGACAGAGAGTATTTTGCAGGAAAAAAAGAAAATTAATTGGAAGCTTGTTTTTTGGAATATGGCTCACTGAACCCTCTGTTGAGGCTCTGACTCCTGCACTGAACCAATGAATATTTCTGCACAAAAACTTTCCTGCAAAAATAGTTTTTTCTCTGATAAAAAATTAAATATAGAAACTAGGCAAAGGAGAACTACTTTTTCAGACAGAAATAACTTTTCAGCAAAACATTTCCTCTTTAACCTTGCCTTTCAGTTACAAGTGTTTTTCCAAACTATCTTTTTAAAGATCATAAAGTGAACTCTGAAAAGACTGGGCTTTTGGGGATGGAAAGTCAATAAGATGATTTCTCAGAGAAATACTTTTTACCAGCTTCACTACCATATCTTTCTAATTCAATGTAGATTAAAAACATAGTCTCCACAGCCTCCAAACTCCTTAAAAGTATTTTTGAAAAAAGAGATCCTTTAAATTAGCTCAAACTGCTACTTTTATTCAGCTGTTCGGGGCCCAGATCTGATCTCAGTAGTTTTAGTGGGATTTCTGAGACTCATGGTCCTGCTGATGTTAAGTAGTATTTTTGTCACTTGATTTCACTGGAAGCAGGACTGGGAATAAGTTGCATCTAACCCAAGGGGTTAATTGAAGCAACAAAGTTGAGAGAATCAACTCTCTGCAGCCCCAGTGGAGGGCAACCAGCCGTCCATAGGCTCACATCCATAGGACCCTTAGGAGCACATAAGCAAGTCCTGGGGACACCTTTAGGGGTGCGGGAGACAGGGAGGTAGACACCATCTGTGCACACCCATCTCTACACAAAGCTCAAGGAGAAATAGGCTTGGCAAATACAGCAACCTCCTTCCTCCAGCTGCCTCAGGACAGCCCGTTAGCCCATGCCCTCTCTTTCATGGCAGCAAAATGCCATTGTGTTGGCAGGGGACCACCGAGCACAGGAGAAAGCTCTCCTTAAAGCCACCGGCCAGGCACTGGAGGTCCCTCACTTCTGTGGATTTGCATCTGCCAAAGGTACTGATGTGAAATAATTGCTGCAAAAGCAGCAACATGGTGCCAAAAGGGGCACGGCTGTGGGTATGGGATTTACCCTTCAACGGCTATGGGAATCCCAGCATCTGTTCTGTAGCTGGTTGGAGTGGAAGCCCAAAAATCTAGTAAAATGGGAGCCAAGCATCACACCATGTTGGCAACCACGTCCTCAGATCACCCTTTGGTCGGGTTTATGCATTTAGGCTGTATGCAAAGTTTGAGGAGAGCTATCAATTATAAATCATAAAAGAAGTTTGTACTGTTAACATTTCTCACAATATATCATTTATAGAGCCACACCACAGTGTTTTCGTAAGCAAAAGGATGCAGCCTGAAGCCAGGAATGAGGTAATTACTTGTACAACAGGAATGTAAATTCAGTAACCTGAAAAGTGGTGGGAGAAAGACAGAAGTCATGCAAGTCCTTACAGAGCCAGGTCCCAGAGATCAGTCACAGGCACCAAGAAGCAATCAGACAGGAAGAAAAGAAAGTTCTTCTGTGAGGGAACATGGCAACCAGAGTAGTTTCTCTAACAGCCGCCTTTAAGAGTGGAGGAAGAGGTAGCAGAAAACACCGCAGAATATGCCAGTCCCAGGGACAGCAACTAATCAACTACCCCAAAAAGCTAGCTGGGTTGCAGAAATAGCCAAAAAAAAAATACTTAAAGCTAAGTACAAGGTTAGTAATTTTTTTCTTTTATTAACTTTATTCTAGTATCACATGCTCACAGTCCTAAGTAAACATCCTTTATCTTTCCATCTCATCTAGTGAAAATGCTGACTCTCCAGTAACACAAAACAACCAGGGTTTCCATTCCTACCAGGGTAGGATCAGAGAATTAGTGTGCTTTTGCAACAAACAACAGCTCAAAAAAAAAATATATTCCTGGGATATCACAAAAGCAGCAGCACAGATCTCCACTTAGCTCCTAGGGCAGAGAGGAGGAAATGTCCTTCAACAACAGCTGAGCATGGGAGCCCCTCTGATGCACAGCAAGACAACAGGAACAACCCTGAGCCCAAAGGGTATCCAGCACAGATACACTAAGAGCTTTGAAAACCTTTCTGCCTTGTGATAAAAGCCACATACCAAAACCCCCATATAGCAAGAGTCCCAGATGCGTACCTGAGGGAGCCCAGGGCAGGAGGAGGAGGAACACCGGAGCTATCAGGAAGAGAGTAAGCAGAAGGGCCCCTCACCATCTCACACCTTGTGCTCAGCAGGCAGAGACACTCATCCCCCTGCTGCTTCCCATCATCCTCTAACACCTGTGTCTAAACAGGCCACCTGAAACCCATAGCCCAGGGGCATCCCATTTGAGTGGCTCACAACCCAGGACGGGTACAGCAGCTGTATTTTGGCCAGACCTGACTGAAAACCCCGGTCCTACGTACAGGCAGAGCGCTGGCAGCGGGCACCAAGCATTGTGTGCATGTTGGAGGGCTGCATTGGCAGAGCGCTGGGAGCAGAGCTGCAGTCCCTACACCCACATGCAAGTTGCCCCAAAGCAGTAACTTCCCCTCCCAATTAAAGCTCATCAGTTGGTGTAGATCAGGTCAGCATGCCTGCCACAGCTGCAGCTGTAGGGACTTACATCCAGCCAGGCTCTGGTATGTAGAATGAATCCTGGTTTCCTTTACGGCTCCGAAGGCAAATCTTGATAGTTGCTGAGGTTTGGGATGGGGGGGTGGGGACATGACATCAACATCCTGAAATGTTTAAATAAATGGAGGCAACATAGTTTTGAAGCACTGCTTGTTCCTCTAGAGGCTTTGCCAAAAAAAAAAAAAAAAAAAAAAAAAAAAAAAAAAAAAGGAGGCCCTTGGGTTT
>NW_009648148.1:106971-108863 GCF_000708025.1 Charadrius vociferus | reverse complement strand
AAACAGCTGCTTTCACCTACTACATCAGCGCAGCCAGGCTGGGATGCCTAATCCTTGGATAGTAGTGTTTATAAATACTGTTCAGACAGGCAGGTTAGATCAGATTTTCACATGAGCTCATTCAGGACAGTTAGGTTTAACGCGCAGGCACATTGTTACCTCTTTTAACTGTCAGTTTCTGAAAGCCAGCCACAGTTTTCAAAGAGTCAGTCCTGGGGAGGAGGAGGTGGAGGCAAAGCAAAGTATATTTCAGCACAAACCTGACATGGGTGAAGCTTTGACTGGACTGATGCCACCAGAGAATATATCACTCACTCTCAGGCGGAGAGTGAGCCACAGGCGATTTCCAACAGGCAGCGACAAACCTGCTGCAGAGCCCTGGGTTCTCCCTGGTGGGCACAGGCCCGTTGGGACCAAACTGCTACCAGGCACTTTGGTTTTGCCCTGGGAGGGGAGTGTAGCAGCAAAGGATATGGAGCTGACTTCCTCCCTCTCCACACTTGAGAGCATCCGAGCACCGTGGCAGCTGAGGGACGGGGTCTTCCCATTGAAACACCTTAGACTGGAAATGCCAGTGAAGGAGGACAGAGAGACAGGACCTGCGTATCTGAATGCAGGTTGCTCACCTTACTATACAAGCCAGGGTTGTTAGCACCAAAGGGCAGCAATGCTTCCAGCAGGACCTCCTGACACTGCGGTTCCTGGCCCTCGGAGGTATTTATCTCAGCCACACTGTCACCTCCATGGAGGGCTACATACCCTCAGCTAGAGGAAAGCATCTTGCAAAGAAAGCAGTTACCTGCCATAGAAACAATAAAATGAAGATGCAATATCAGTAGAGCTTGAATATAAGAGGATAACTAATTAGAGCATAGATTTGGATGGCCTGTGCCTGGCAAAAAAGCGTTAACCCAAACCTTCTCTGCCAGGACACACAGAAAGTTTCTTTCCGTTCTGCTGCCTTTCAGGTAATGGTTACAGAGGTGTTTCAGTGCAAAGAGATAACGGCAAACACAGGGCTGCAGCCCCAGGAAGAAATTAAACCATTAGAAGCAAAGTGGGAGAAGAGCAATTAAAGAGTGTTTTGAAGAACGTGGCACAAGGCCTGATGCCTGACGCTACTTTGGCACTTGTCCCATGCACTGTTGTTATGGTTTGAGGAACCCACAACAATTTATTGTTGATTAGACAATTATTCTCTCACCTGAAGACCCCTCCCCACCTGGGAAGGGGAACCAGGAAAAAACAAGGAAAAATCCAGGGGTTGAAATGTAAACGGATTTAATAGAATGAGACTAAATAATTAACATTAATAACACTAAAGAACCAGTATTGATCCCAATACCAATATAAAATACATGAGGATTATATTCAGCCAGTTCTGTCAGTAGGAAGCTGTGCACTCCCAGCAGTGGACAGCAATGTTGGACACTGCGAGCGCTACTGTTTCGGGAGGAAAGGAAGGCCTCAGGGGTCCTGCACCGGGGCAAGAAGTTCTCAGGATCACGGCCATCAAGGCAGAGAGAGAACTCCTCAGCAAACTTCCTAATTTATATCGAATGTAACATTCATGGTATGAAATAACCCTGTTGGCCAGTTTGGGTCAAGTGCCCGGGTCCTGCTCCTCCTCACCCCTGCACCTGGCTAGGCTTGAAAACACTGAGACCTTGAAACCCCACATACCATAGCTCGCTATAAAGTAAATATTTTCACAAATTCAGACACTGGAGTCTTCTAAAAGTGCAGTTTTCCCAAGCATTAGAAGAGAAATTAGTCCTGGGTCGCTCAAACCAGGACAACTGTCCTTACGCCGATCATCATAACAGCAGTCATAGCTGTGGGCCATGAGCTGCCGCTCCTGTCAAAAGACATTTCATGGCTATCTTCCTGTG
>NW_009648148.1:70854-106958 GCF_000708025.1 Charadrius vociferus | reverse complement strand
CGGAAGAGCACAGAGGAGAGGGAGGGAGGTGACATTATTGCTGCCACGGAAGAAAAGTGCAGATAATGAAAATTGCGACTGTGTCAACAGTGCTGCTGAGGAAAGGCTTTTTCGTCCCTATGTTTCTACTCCTTTAAAAAGAAAAGCAAACCTCAAAGCGCTGGCAAAAAGTGTTTTTTATGGGAGCCCATGGAAACATGCTTCCAGCGTGAAGCCATTTGAGCTCACTGGCTCCACTGGTGTTAAACCTGAGGCATCCTTCAGCGAAGGCCTGCTGCCACTCAGCAGCCCAGGACATAGGACAAAAGGGCCTTTTCCCTGAGTTTCCTTGTGTATCCTTCGTTAGGGTGATCCTACTTCACAGGTGGTGCCAGCCCAGATGAAAAATAGAAGTAGAAAAAAAGGCAATTACAGCTGCGTGCACATTCAGGACGGGCACCGGTGCATGGCAGCTCCCCGGCAAGGGGCCCAGCTCCAGCTGCAGACCCAGCCTGGTGGAGGATCCTCTTGCATACACCAAGCCCATGGGGGACAGAAGGTCCCTTTCTTTCCCAACCTCCCTCATTCCTGAAAAAAAAATAAAATATCAAAGCTCAGGTCTCCAGGGCACCCTGCTGACTTCAAGGGAGTCAGTAGTGAACAGTGGGACAGGCTTAGTTTTGGCCCATTTGGATCACAAGGTGCAGAGGGCTGCCTCCCCAGAGGCAGTATTTCCCCAAAAAAAGGGTGATCTACCTAGGTGTTTTCTACCAGGGGGCACAAGCTGTCTTTAATCTCCAACTGCCAAGCGCTGCGATAAGGGAGGGCAGGGGAAGGATGGGCAGAGGGAGGCCAGAGTTATTATCCTGTGCCCTCAGGAGAGGAGGCTTCCTCCATACCGCTCTGCCTCTCTCTCGAAGCCAATTTCAGCTGAATTCAAAGGAGTCTCAGAAGTATAAGTCTCAAAAATAATTGAATGTCTACAAGGCTGATGAGACATAGCAGTTTGGGAGAATAAGAGTTCCCAGGGAAAAGCATGCGGCCAAGACTGGAGACAACTGGTCGGTGGGTCAGCAAAAAACACTCGTCCGGCTGTCCCCTGCCTGGGCACCAGGGCGACATGGCCAGACAGCCAGGGGATGCAGCACAGCCACAGCCTTGCCCAGGCTCCGCCAGGTCTTCTGCTCATGGGGACGTAACCTCAAACAATACAGGATATTGTTGGGAAGGGGAAACAATTTTTAGAGTTATTTCCATGACTGATTCCCTTGATGGGTGTGTGTGGGTGTGTGTGTGTTCCGTGCTACAGATACAGACTCAGTATCAAATTCCATGGCTGCAGTTTGAAGGTACATAATCGAGGTTGAAAACAAACTCGCTGTTTTCAGAGGTGATGGGGATCTGTCAGCAGGTGCTGGTATGCTACATGAACGCAAAGTTTTCTGCTCGGGGTTGCACACCTTTCTTCAGCAACTTCCAGTGAGAGCTGTAGGCTTGACACAGTAATATCTGGTAGATGACCACACCGGTCCTTTGAGCCCTTGAATTAATTCATCAAAAAACGTTAGCTAATAACTTTCAGCTGTAATTAAATAAGTTTCACATGGTATCAGACAGAATGAATACTCATTACTTCTCTTAGTCTATTGATGAGATTACAAGCAAATGTGCGGAAAAGAACAAAAATTCCTTCACCTTTCTTCTGTGTATCACAAGGCAAGAAAGAAGATCAAACAAAGCAAACAAACAGATGCAAGCCCTTCTTTCACAGCCGATTTTGCAGATTTCTTCAAAAAAACCTGCAAACCCCTAAGTGAGTAAGGATCTCAATTAAAAGACAGATTCTGTTCCTGCTGGTTTTGACGTGACTTACAGAAGTAATGCAAGTTTGTTTTGCTTACCGTTCCCTGTGCGTAGCTGGTGGTAATTGTTCTTACTGAGCAGTGGGGCATTTTTCTTTGTGGAAAAAAAAAATCAATAAATATTTAATTCATAAATGTAAGAGAGGGGATGAGCAAAAATATACAACTAATAAAGATAAATGGCTGTTGTAGTCATGAAGACTTCTTATTAAAGAGTCAGTGGAAAAAGTGTCCCTGCTGGGCAAAGAGAACAAAACAAATTGTGGACTTTATACTGCAAACGCAGCATTTAAAAAAAAAAAAAAAGAAAACAATGTTAATGCATCATTAAGGTTGAGTGTTTAAATCCACAGAAGCCAGCACAAACACGAAGGAAGATTCCTGCAGCAACGTTAATTGGGACTTACTGCAGACTGTGTTATTGATGATTGCATACATTCAGTTGCACAAACAAATTGCCAAAGCTGTATACAACTGGAATGCAAATGAGGGATGTGCAGCCATGTGGCTTCTCCTACAGTGTGAGACCCACCAGGTAACAAGTGCAGCCGGTGTGGCTTACAGGTCACCTACAGATACACACACATGCATATATATTACATGTTATAAGCATAAGGCAAAAAAACCCCATGCCTACCAAATCTTCAAGATATATCTAGTTATTTGTGTTTATTTATTTGCAGGCAAGTTAACAAAGACCGTGGCTAACAATGCATTCCTTTAGTGCATGCATAATTTAATTTGCTTCATCTGTTGTATCTGCAAATGCTGGAACATGACGAGAATGTAACACTCCTGAAGTCGTAAAGTACTTCTATTTAGTCATTTCTATGGCCAGATGAAAACTTTGCATTATTTCATGTCCCATATTGCCAATAAAACCACAGCTGAGCTAACACGCCTCAATCCCTATGCCTGTTTTCCAAAGCAAAATGTCCTGGGGACATATTCTCTAAATTGCCTATGAAGGCTTCGGAACAACACAAAACCAGCCCACAAAAAGACCCCATCCATCCTGGCAAGCACATACTAGTGTTATGCTGGAAAGGCTACTGTCTGTCTCGGTTCCAGCAAGTATCATTGCACCGTATCGGCACCAGGCGATCAAAACCTGGGAAATGGCTTTGAGCTGATGCTGAGGGGGGTTATTATCTGCGTTACTGCAGTTCCCAGACACCCCTACTGAGACCAGATTACTGCTGCAACACAGTACAAAGGCAGCAATAGGAAATTGCCTCTCTGTCCAGGTGGGCTATTAACCTTTCAGAGAAGGGGGAAAGTGTGGGTCATCCTGTCAAACAATTCCCAGTTCACAGGGGAAGTACTGACGTGGGCTGTACCTTCTACTGAATGCTGGGGATTGCAATGGGAATTCTGGTGTCATGATGTTTTGTTCAAAATGAAATCAAGTGCAAAATAGTGATCCCAGACATTTTATCAAGTTGCCTGAGGTCACGTGCTGTGAGAGAACCTAGAGCTGCCAGTTTCCCCACTAGCGCTTCCCACGACTAGTCAGCCTCTTCCCATCTTTTTGTGCCTCCTCTTTTATCACAAAAAAATAATGGAATTGCTCATGCAGTGTTGCATTTTCATTCCTACTCTATCTTCCAAGTTCCCCAGCAACTGAGCATAGGGTGAAACAGATAGGGGGGACATTCTGCTTAGATGATTTAACTAATCTCATGCAAATATACTCAGCAGTCTTGGTACCCATCGTGCTTTCACCTACATAATGGCCAAGCCAGCTGAATATTGCTTTTTCCAAAGATAATAGCATTTTTATGCATTATTCCTTAAAGCTTTTTGTGCTCACACACTGAAAAAAAAGCCCCAGCTGAGGAATAACAGAAGTCAATATACTTACTCTCTGTCCAGGTAATTATACGGCCTCCTCCCATGTTAGCTGAAGAGAATATGATGATGATAGGACATCATTAACATGTCTATTTTTTCCCCCCTTTTCTTACTTTTAGGATATGCAATGGAAAACTGCAGTTAAACATTTATCATGACATCTTTTCTGGCTTATATTAGAAATGCTGCTGCCTGCCTTATCTTGCATTTGAGAAGCAGGAAGGATTTTGCAGGCAAGATAAAACACAGAACGGGTTTAAAACAGAAAACAATAGACTTGCCTCTCCTGATATGAATTTATGTGATTTACTGATTTCTGAATTGTCTGATTCCAGAGGAAAAAAGAACAAAAAAAGACTATATATGTAGTTTCTTTTAGCAACAAAAGCAAACCCAGACCATTCAATAATACTAATGGAAGAGTTGTGAGCTCTTCCTCCACATCCCTCACCCACCCTCAAGTTAATTTGCTAGTGATAAAACCCACCCCAACGTACCTTCTCCCCAAGGAATCAGGATTGATTATGAAACTGAATGCTAGCATTTTTTCCATCTTCACGCCAAATCAGGGATTGTTCTTGCCCATGTTCATATGAGTTGACCAATATGCAAAGAGTTTAGAGTGAAGGCTGGGATTTCAAATCTGAGACCAAGGAGCTGGAGGATTTGGCTGGAGGGAGGGAGGTGGGTTGCATATAAGAAGACAGTCAGCTCATCACCTCAACCAGAACCATTACTTGGAAAAGCTGCAGCAATATGGCACCTGTAATAGCATACCAGAAAGCCATGACCAGCGTATAGGTCCAATATATCAAACCCAGCTTTAAAAAAGGAACAATAATAGACTTATAAAAAATGTAAGCGCTTGAATTTTGTAACAGCCAGCCTTTAAGTTATGCTCTTGAGAGAGCATTTTGAGTGTTGATCTATCTAGAATTGACTTTTTGATCCATTGGCTTCCACAGGCTTTTGGAAATTCCTGATGATTATGGTGGTTGTTTGCTTATATCCAAGGTCCACGCACTGGAGGAGCATAAAATCTATTTTGATGCTTTAAGTAGATATGGAGAAAGCTCCAGGTGCCCCCTCCCCTCTGACTACAAAAATATGACTACTTTCATAGCAGTTGTACGTCGTGCTGTTTGATCGTGGTTCAGTGTCTTTCAAGTTATTTCCATTACGATGAGAAATTGCTGAGGGATTCAAGTATTTTTATGCAATCCTGTTGATTTTGCAAAAAAAGAAGAGAGAAATACAAAAACCTTGAAGATAGTCTGCATCAAACCAGAGATAATTTCTTTATCATTTTCTAGCCTGCACTCAAACCTGGAAAGACACTTTTCAGCCATTTTCTCCGGATCATATTTCCAACTTTTTTCTGTCTCCAGGACAGCTCCCTTTTTCTGCCTGTTTCCTGGGTACTCTGTGGAGTACGGGTGTGTTGATCTGCTTGAGGGCAGAATGGCTCTACAGGGGGATCTGGACAGGCTGGATCGATGGACCGAGGCCAACTGTATGAGGTTCAACAAGGCCAAGTGCTGGATCCTACACCTGGGTCACAACAATCCCATGCAACGCTGCAAGCTTGGTGATGAGTGGCCGGAAAGCTGCCTGGTGGAAAAGGACATGGGGGTGTCGGTGGACAGTTGGCTGAATACGAGCCAGCAGTTTGCCCAGGTGGCCAAGAAGGCCAACAGCATCCTGGTTTGTATCAGAAATAGTGTGGCCAGCTGTACTCAGCACTGGTGAGGCCCCACCTCAAATACTGTGTTGAGTTTTGGTCCCCTCACTACAAGAAAGACATTGAGGTGCTGGAGCGTGTTCAGAGATGGGCTACGTAGTTGGTGAGGGGCCTGGCGAAAAAGTGCTATGAGGAGAGGCCGAGGGAACTGGGGTTGTTTCACTTGGAAAAATGGAAGCTGAGGAGAAACTTTATTGCTCTGTACAACTACCTGAAAGGAGGTTGTAGCAAAGGGGGGGGTCGGTCTCTTCTCCCAAGGACCATGTGATAGGACAAGAGAAAATGGCCTCAAGTTGCACCAGGGGAGGTCTAGATTGGATATTAGGAAAAATTTTTTCATGAAAAGCATTGTCAGGCACTGGAACAGGCTGCCCAGGGAAGGCGTTGAGTCACCATCCCTGGAGGTATTTAAAAGATGTGTAGATGCAGTGCTTAGGGACACGGTTTAGTGGTGGATTTGGCAGTGCTAGGTTAACGTTGGACTTGATGATCTTAAAGGTCTTTTACAAGCTAAACAACTCTGTGATTCTATGACTTCACTTGAAGTTCTAGTTTGGTAAATTTCACCCAGGCACATGAAAAAATTCTCACAGCGTTTGAAGGAAGTTTGTTACGTGGCATCCAAAACCAACGTCATCAGAATGACCCCGATTTGGACCTTCAACTTTTGTTTAACACTTATGGTTCAGAGCAGCTTTTTCCACCTCCAGCTTCAGGAACTTCCAAATACACTGTAAGAAAGTGGCTTGTGATGAAGCTAAGTTACTAACAGGCTTTCTGGTGTGTAGCAGTCCATGATGAATTCTGAAGAGTTTCAAGTTATTGGAAAAAAACCACCACTGTTTGTTGGGAGGCTAGGGGTGTTGGCTTTTTTTGGTCTAATTCCATTTCCAATTAAGCCATTCAGTGAAAGGAACAATATTTAATATGTTTGTGTTCCCCAAAATTAAAACCACAACAAACCAGAACAAAACACAGAGAACAAAATGCTGTTCTGAAATGGGCAGACTACATTAGTCTTTTGCTGGAATACCTCTATTTTTGCCCGAAGTCTGAGAAATCCTATGCAACTGACAACTCCCACTTCATCAACAGGAGCCGGGGATGCTCCATCCATGACGAGCTCTGATCTGTTTACACTCCTACTTCCTGCTGCCATCCTGATTTAAGTGCTATATGAGAAAGTTTTTCCCTTTTATAAGCTCTCTTAGCCAGACTCTGGTCCTCCAGGTCACTTAAGCACATGTTTAATTGAAGTGCACAAGCAGTTTCTTGAACTTAAGAGAGGACCTGACTCTGCCCCACCACAGTCAGCAGAGCCAGGTTGTTAGAAGTTAAGCACACGCTTAAGTGCTCTGCTGGATTTTTGCCCAAACTGTCAATCTTTTATAGTTAATCATTTATCACGCTGCTTATGCGCTGGTAGTTATGCTTCAGTGTGCAAATATGTAAATTGCTTTCATAAAGCTCCGCGCACCAAGCACAAATAATGCTTTCTCAGCCCTTTACAGGAGTTCTCCAGTCCTGTGACATCTCAGATAGATCAAACGGCACTTAGAACCGGCAAGAAAGTTACTTCTCCGTTAATTAAACAGAATCATTACTGTGTTCCTCTTCTTAATAGTGAGGCGCATTCACAGACTTGCAAAATAAACAAATAAATAACGCCATTTAGCTCTAACCTGACAAGTATCACACATTTTGCCTTTAGGAGCGTGTACATCGATCCATCTTACACACACCGCCACTCCCAGAGTGAGAAAAGGAGCAAGCTGTCAAATGCATGATAAGCATATTTGCATAACTGCAGCACAGATTAAGTTAAGTAACTACCTACAATGAGGGCATTTGCAAACACAAGTGACCATTTTAATTTTTCTTTCCCTGGCTAAGGTTAATTGCTGTGAACTACTGGGGAATGTCACCTCCACTTACCTGTGCCCTGTTGCTTTGTATTCAGAAAGCCCACAGCTCCCACGATTTTTCACAAAGAATTAAAATTGCCACGACGAGAGAAAATATAGTTACTGCCATTCAGATCCAATATATTGTATTGGACTGATAGGCGGTAACGGTGCCTCACTGAAATAGAGCCTTAAAATACAGTTAGTTGCAGTTCTGTAGATTGCAGAGCCAGTTATTCTGTGCTCCTGCCTGTGGGGCCTTCCATGCATCCACTAATGAAAAGGCTGCTGTTCCCCCAAATGTCAGGTACTTTTGCAAGAAATGAGTACTGGGAAGGGAAAATGACAAAGTCTGTTCCCTTGCTCTGTAGAGCAATTTTTGTAAAAATTTATTCTCTGTCAAGCAAACTGCCTGGAAAAAAAAAATGCAGTCAGCCAGTTTTTCTAAGAGGAAGCTTGAACACTTCTCAGATTGAGTCATATTAAAATGAATTAATGCCCACAGCTGGTCTCCCAATCATTAATTGAAAAAAAAAAAAAAACCACCAAACCCCAAGCTTTAAGTATCATTAAAAAAAAAATCCTGAACACACAAACAAAAGCAGCAAAGCAAGCAAACAGGTTCCCCCATGATAGACCGGTTGCCATCACAACCCACCGAACAGGACAAAACTCGTCCCCCCTGAACCATCCTGGGCTCGGGCGCTGACTTTGCAAACGCTCCGAGCTTCTGCGCAGAGCCAGGCTGGCAGGTCACAGGCAGAGGAGCAAGGGTAGCAGGGACGCTCAAGGGCAACCACCAAAACCCACGCTCAGGGGAAAAAAAAAATCTTGGGCAGGGTTCACTGCACAACTGTTTTGGGACTAGCAGGGAAATAAAGCCCCAGGAAATGGAGGAGCTTGGGACAATGTTTCAGACGGCTTGTGTTCAATTCAGGTCCCAGATGAAGATTTGGCCGTTATCCCAAATACCAGGAGGCTTTCCTTTACTACGTAATTCTTTAAAAATGACGTGCATATTTCATTTCTACTTTTGTCCGTAAATATCCATCAATTACCAAGTTACATTAAAGCAAGTATATTTGTAGCATTTTTAAGGAAATATAATGTGTTAATGTTAGAAGAGACACAGAAACGTACTGCTTGTATGAAAAAAATGCATGGTGGTGAAATGGGTATTTTCCTTTCACAGTAGGTCAGATATAACAAGCTTCCTACTCAAAGGCCACAATGGAAAATATCCACTCATTTCGGGAGATCTAGTGAGATGGAGACAGACATCTGAGCAGCTAAATATAGCTCTGGATAGCAGTAAGTTCTAGTGTCTCTTAACTTAATATGGAAATTGATACAAAAATAAAATAACAGTATTTTCAGAGCCTGTCTCTGCTTGCATGCTCACCAGGACTCAAACCACCAAATTTCAGCCCCTGTTGAAATTGCTCTGCTGGTTTTGTCTTGCACTGTCTCATACGCCAAGAAGACAGAATAACGATGTCCAGCACAAAAGGCCACGTCTACTGAGATATACAAAGGTTACTCCACAGAAGGTCAATATGAGAACTGCGCTCAGAATGCCTTGTCCTTCAGCATTTCTGCAAGAGCGATAAGCTAAGTTTAATTAGAGGAGTTTAGGTCTTGGTCAGAGATTTCCCCAACCCAAAATCCCAGTGGTTCAATTTTGCAACGTTTGTTACTGGACACATGCCCTTTGGATCAGCTTGCGGTTGCTGAAGCTTGGAGTCGGGCTTGGGCAGGTACTGCTGAAGCAACGCTGCAAACCACCCGAGGAGGAAGAGGAGGCGGTGAGAACAGCGAAGAGCCGTGCAAGTGACACATGGCTTTCTCATATTTCTCCTCCCATCTTGCTGTGAGGTAAAAATGTTGTACCTGGGTGTGATTGCACTTGCAGTGATTTAAATTTAGACTTCCCAGGCATGACTCTGCACTAGACTATCCCTTGCTCAGCCACTGGCCCAAGCACAGGGCCTGCAGGACTTGGCAGGCTCTACACTGGATCACAGGAAAATTCAGGTCAGGAAGGACCTCCCTGCAGCAGAGGTGACACCCCGAGAAGCAGGGCTGCAGATGGCAAGAAATTCAAAGCAGAAGTGGGCTCCATCACCACTCGTTACCCATTGCAAGCACATTCGGCTGGAGATCTTGGTGCAGTGCTTTCTCTCTCCCCCTCTCAGAGAATGCACTGGATGATATCCAGCCATTAACAGGTTTGCCAACGGTACTGACCCGAGTGAAAGGCAAACCTGTATGTCAGCTTCATCTTATGTAATGTTAAAGGAAATGAAAAAAGAAGAAGAAGAAAAAAGGCATTTGCTCTTACAACTCACATGGAAAATAAAATGCAAACAAAAGTGTTTTTCTCTATTTCCACTTTATATTACCCACCTTCAAAGTTAGAAAGTTATGAAGCTTGCTGCAAAGCCTAATAAACAAATAAAGAAAATATCAACAAGCTTGATTTCAAAGGTCACAGGAAGGGGGTGAGTGCCATGCTTTCAGCCTTCTCCTCCCTCTTTTCAGTACTCCTCAAATGTTAAAATGATGTGCTCTGCCCCAGGGTGAGGAGGGAGCTCTTGCAGGTAACAGCTGAATTCAGAGCCTCTTTAAGCCTATGAACTGGAATTCAACCCTGCACATCCTTATGAATATAATGAGTCCAGGAGAGGCTAGCTGAGGAGAAAGTTGTAAACCATCTGGTGACTACCAGCTGCTATGACGGTCAGTCCCAGCTCACCATGAGCCCCGTCTCACAAACGACCAGGGCTGATCTGGTGCTGTCCCATACACATGGCAGCAGTGCAAGATAGGTTCCCAAACCTTCCCCAGCCACGGCAGCTCACAAAGCAGCTGCCCAAAGGCAACACACAGGAGAAGAAAGCCAAAGTTTCTTGCCTTTAGGCTGGATGAAGCCACGAGATGATGGAGAAGGGGGCACCTGGAGCTGTGGCACAGAGCACACTCCAAAGCAGATGCCAGACAAGAGACATTCTCCCTTCCCCACCACAACTGCAGCTCCCCAGAATATTTTCTCCAGCTGGCTCCTGCTCACAGCACCCCACCCTACAAGGATGCAGCAGCAAAAGCCTGGCAGCCTCCATGTTCTCATCCTCCTTGCCAAAGGCATCCGAGATAAGCACGCTCACCACCCCAAAGACACAGGAAAAGGGACTGCAGGATCACATGGACAATTTCGAAAAGCAATGAGCATTGTACCCTTACAGATTAGTTATGGTGATAGAATGCGAATGGTAGAATCCATTTGTATCATGGCTTGGCCAAACCAGACACCACAGTTCAAGGGCGATGCTAGAGAGCAAGGTTTGGGTAAGACCATGAATGTTCATTCATGTCTTTGTTCTCATTCAAAAACGTGAAGGCTGTAGCAGCCACTGTGTGCATTGAAATTGCCAAAGCTTGTAAAATCTGATTTACTCTGTGAGGGGGAAGGGGAAGTCATTTAGTTTGAGTCATAAGAGATCTTGATACAATCTAAGCTTCATCACCTCTGAAGAAACAGCTCGCTCCCTACATGGATATCAAAAGGCTGCTGTGTACAACCTTGATAACACAATAGCAGAGAACAATTCCTAGCGCTGAAGATTACAAGACCTTTTTATCAGCTGCTCTTCAGTACAGCTTCTCTCGAATTACACCACCTGATGGGCACTCCAGGTTTATGGTTAACTCTTCAGGGGTCCGTGGCTCTGAAAGCAAGAAGATACAAGCTTTGCAGAGGGTTTTACACTACAAGTATAGTAAAAAAAAAAAAATAAATGCGGCCTTAGACATAAATAACGATGTTGATCTACCTGCCTTTCCCTGCCTGAGGTCTTCGCTATCTGGAGCCTCACCTACTCTTGGATTCAGTCAGCAACTCTGCTGCAGGGGAAAAAAAAGGCAGGCAGGAGGGCTCGGGGTAATTCTACCTTTGTGCCCTTCGCAGAAAACACAGGGGCTGGGTAATACCCGCACTGGCCCACAAGGCTCTGCTGGCTCAGAGTCCCCCTTTCTGTGGCCCACATCCTACCTGGGCCCCATGAAGAGGGATAATGCTTGAAGATCCACAAGTAGAGGTATAGAAAGCTTAAACTCAGCTGAGAACAAAATTTTATTCCCTACCTTAGCTCCTAAGGTTGGGGAGGACTTTTTATTGCTGATGACATTTATTTCTGGAAAGGAGAGGAACACGCATCTGTGGGAGGGAAGAGTCAACTCTGTCACACACCCCATGGGGCAGTGTAAAGTAGCTGAGTGCGAGAATTTTTGACACCTCCCTGTGCTGGAGTAAACCCAGAAGTGCGGGCCAAGACTCCTGCAAGAGGCTCCCCTGGGGAGACACGGGAATAGCACAGCCAATCCTGCCTTTCTGCCAGAGCTTCTCTCCAGCACTCCCGCAGCCTCGGCTAGAAGCTGAATGCACAAATGGCACAGAGATGCAAGGGACCAGTGGGGGAAAGGGAAAGGTTCAGCTAAGGCTGCTACCGCTATGGCTCAACCAGGACACAGAGCAAATGGCAAACAAGAACATATCCTGGCAGAGCAGCACTGGGGCAAAACCCAATGCATGCATTGCAAATGTTCCCCCGTGCTCACTGTCCCCTTTCTGCTCTTTCAAGAATGGATGAAAAAAAAAACCCCAAAACCTGCTTTGTGGAAAGAGACGCTATGGAAGCCACAAGCGGAAAGAGTAATTGATGCAGGCTCTACTTTGGACAGCCACTTCCACTCGCCTGCATACCAGAGTATATGGATTACTCCTACTACCATAGACGAGCAGCATGAGACACAGCGGGGCGAGATGCTGTTTTATTACCAGCTCCCTGTGGTAAGAAAAGCCATCGGGCTTGAGCTCCTGTGCATTCTCCTGGGGAACCTGCAGCACCAGACAGTATGTACCTTCAGTGTTTTCACTCAGTAGGTAGGACATCCACTTGGTCTTGTCATAGATAACAAGCAGTTTTGACATGCCTGGAGAACATGGGCCTTCAGGGTAGCAGCCCTGTGGGTCCCACATTCCTACTTTTTCAGTCAATTCCTTCACATCACACCAACACCAGCTGTTCAGCTGCTCCCATTAGTGAATTTGCTCTACAAACAGTAGCTTTGCAAAGAAATCACTCCAGCAATGGAGGCTGGGATGCTCAATGGTACAGCTGTCTATAGTCGTGCGCATGGAAATGACAGCGCTGTAGACAGAGGTCTCAAGACATCAGTTAGGTCACACAAAGCTGATTGTACTGTATCATTGTACCCTACAATGATACAGTACACTGTAGATACTTGTAGACTGAGGCTGCAGCAGGGATAGCTCTCCATAGCACAGACTCACTGGATCTAAGGAAAACAAGTATGGCAGGTTGCCATGCCTGCACACGACTTTTGCTGTAGCAGCAACTTTCCACCTGCTCATGGTTGCTCCTTGCCTTGGCTGTATGGTACGACTACCAGCAGTGGGTACATGCCCACCTTTTGGCACGCAAGTCTGTGGGTATAGTCTGTAACAAACGTGAAATATCTTCTGTGACTGAGGCCAGCTGTGCTAGCAACATGCCCAGTAGGACCACCAGACCACTACCTAGTAGAAAAATTACTCCCTCTCCAGTGCTCAGACACTCTCAAGAGGCACTCCGAAGCTGCACGGATGACTGCAGGCCCATGATACGATGTTTTTCTAGCACTCAACAAGCAGATGGAGGTTTGTGACCGGTTTCTCCCAGCCAAACTTCCTGCAGTGGGATGACTAGTTTCCAGAGCGTTAAACAGACGTGTGACCACGGCCAAATGCCAGATGGCTGGAAAGAGGACTGGAGCAGCCCTCATGACGAATGTCTAGCCTTGGCTGCCAGCATCACGTACCGTATGTATCAGCTCCCAGAGAGGAAGGCCTGGCTGCAAGTTGCGTGTGTGACACAGGAATATTACATAGCACAATTTTTAGTGACGCCATCATACAATAGCACAGAAAGAAGAAAGATTTTCCTTTCACTCACTTCCTTCACCGTGCAAAGGGATCTGTTTCAAAAGCCCTACTGACGGTGTGGATGGAAAAAGCTGTTTCAAAGGCAGGACACCTAGCTTTGTGCATGCCACCTGCTGAGCAGGAGATACAATTTTTGCTTCAGGAAGTATAATTTTCGTTTAATTCTCGCAGCAGATGACTTCAGGGAGTGATGAAGCATTGAGGTGTAGGCAGTTACTGTAGTTTGTGCTACTTAATCAGCTGTGGGCTACTGGTAGGGAAGCTGATGCTTGCTGTTGAAAGGGCTACAAAGTTACAAGTCTATCTCAAAGCCTCATGCAATGTATTCAGTTACTGGGTCCCCAGGAGCACCCACAAAAGCAGAGGCTCTCAAGCACCCTGTCTCTTTGCTCTCACTTGTAATCAGCGTATAACCAGGGGATTTGTGTCTGCATTTGATTCATGGTGCAGCCATTACCCAGGCTGATGCCTGTAATCAGGAGCAGAAAACAAGCAAAAAGGAAAACAAGGAAAGAAAAAAGTCTCTGTGTGGCATCGCTCTATGCAAACCACCAACTCCAGCTGCAGCTTCATGACCTCTTTATGCTGATTAACTCTGGGCTGCGACTGAAACAGCCCTAACCTTCCTCCCCACTCCATCACAAGCTGGACCAGGGAATCTGTCTGAATCCTATTTTACAATTCTTTAATCAGGTTCCTTTTCATATGGATCAATTACCTGAGCTGGTATACTGCTCAGGTCACCCAAGTACAGGAGGCAGCGAGAGGACACGGTCAGCAGCAGCACTTCACACCAAGGTTAGCTAAAACCTTCTGTCTTACGAGCAACAGCCTCACAGTGTACCAGTCTTAACCTGCCTCAGCATATTCTCACATGCACATTGACACAACTTGCAAAAAGCATCACCAGTTTCAGAGATATTCAAATGCGTCTGCCACATCGGCAACATACAAATCAGTGATCTGCCCAGACTGATTTCATTTATGCTTTAGCCTGTGAGATGCTTATGTGAGACATGAAATGAAGCTAGGACTCTACAGACTCCTAATGAGAGTGAGCATGTGAGACAAACAACTGTCAGACAAGTTATAACCACAAAAGAACCAACCCAAAGATGGTTGCCTATATTTTTTAAAAAGGACTGTCGCTGTTTTTATTTTCCAGAAATATGTACACTTGGAGAATAAAGCTGAGGCTTTTTCAGTCCCGTTGATGTCTAAAAGGCAATCTCCAAATGTAAATTTCAGTCACGAGATGGCATTTAACCTGTATCAGCAGAGCACTCTGATCCCTGGATGGGATTTTGGCGCTCTAGTCCACTAACTTATATTTACATTCCAGAGGTGGAGATTCGTTCAGACGAAGCCTGAGGATGGGAACAAGGCAGGAAGATTTATTGCTTTATCATGTGGAATGGTGCTTAGTTGTTCTGGGAAGTTCAAGTCTCTTTGTAGTTAGCAGCTGGGCCAGTCCATTCATCAGCATCATAAATATGGTCAACGACATCACGAGCACATAGTGGCTAATGCTGCAAGGAGGAGACAGATAAAATAAGTGAGAAAAAATGCAAATTTTCAGAGTAAAAAAAATAAATGACATAAACAACCCTCTGAATATTTTTTTTAACTAGGTCTAATTAGTGGCCTAGTATGTAATTTTATATATTCTGCTCCTCAAAGACAACTATTATAGCAGCACTATCATGTAAAACCCAAAGCCTGTGACAAAATAAAATGGTGGGGACAATAGAAAACACAACTGAGCATACACCAAGTGAATAAGAGGCACTGGTTATATTTTTCATTCAAGTGGGTAATGCAATGTATGCAACTGAAACCACTGCAGAAGTTCTGTTTGCTGTGAACTGGTAACAGAATGTAGGAAGAACTTGCCATCATGTAGACATTCCTTGGTAGTAAGACAACTCAGATATTTATGTCAGCTGAAGTGCAATTTTCTAGAGAAAACACTATTCCAGGGATGAGCAGCTTTAAGAAAAAAAAAACGCACTACTTTTTCACTCAACATTTCTAAAAATTGTGGAATTCTCTGCTGTGGTAACACATTGTTTCAAAGAGATTAAACAAGAGTTCAAGAGTGGCTAATAGCACAATTTCAAGATACAGCTTCTGGGTTAGGAAGTCCTTAAGTCACTAATGATTAAAAGGATAACAAGCAGAAAGTGTGTCCTCCACTTGCTCAAATTCTGGTATCTGACCTTCACTAGTGTCAGACTGAGATTTGACCTAGATCATTCAGCATCCTGTGTTCAATGTCTGAATCAAGCCGTTATTAATGTACACCACTAGTCTTCAAGAAATTAGAATTTTTCAGAATCCAGTGACATTTCACGCTGGAGTTGCAGATGAAACACTGCTGCACCCGTGTCCATCACACATCCAGTGCAGTTGTTTTTTTTCCTGGGACTAATGAAGATACTGGCATTCTGACATGAGAGGCATCCATACCTCTTGATGCACCCATACCCACTACTTCAAAGCAGATGGCTCTTTAGGACGAGCGGGGTAACTTCGGACTCGATGAAGCCTGAGTTTAGTCACAAAAAAGGGACTGCAAGGAGCACTTGCAGGTTTAATGACCTGGAATTTCTGCCAGAGGACTCATTCAGTTTGAGAGTTTAGCCACGGAAGAGCAGTAAAGCTCATAATGTCGATGCTATCAATCTTCACGACCCCGAGACTGTGACAACCCTGGCACTAGCCTAGCGCAATTTAGCTCTATGAAGTGGAGAAGCACCAGCTTTTAACAAAGCTGGGCTGCTAACCAGTGTGAAAGAACAAAAGTAATGCAGAAAGTTCACTAATGAGCAGGAGCTCTTCCACAGCCAAGATACCAGCAACCAAAGGAGCTAGGGTCTGACCAAATTGGACGGAGAACACCGAAAAGGACTTGACTACAAGATTTTTCTGTGTCAGTTGAGTCTGACTAACCCTTCTCACAAATACCTTGCTCAAAATACATAGTTTTAAGAAATCAGTTACAAATATCCACTGTCATAAATGGGCTCAGACCTCAACAGGCATAATCCACCCCAACAGCCTGCATCTCCATAACTTCCACTTGTACACAGCACAGCTGAAAATATTCACTAATGGGATCAACTCAAGGTTTAAAATATCAGACAGGAGCCATCTTTCCTACGTGCTTTTCCTATACGCATCTCCCCTCTCCAGCTTTAGCTAAGCAAAGCAGCACACCTATGAGCGCCATACTTCTGCTCTGTTTCTGTGGGGAAGGTGTAAGAAGACACAGCGAGAGCATGAAGTCAGGCACAAAGCCTACTTCCACCTGGGTAGCGCACTTCGGACTTTGTAGTTCACAGCACACTCACAATAACAAAGATAACACAAATCCCTCAAGAGCTGCCCTTGGAAGTCCACCTGGGTGTGTAACAGGTTCGGTTTCAGTTCTCCACGGGAAAGGACATATTGACGACTGAAAGTCAAACCCTCATGGCAGTTATCTTCATGGCATAACGTGCCCTTGGGGACTGTGCAAGCACCACAGGCAGAGAAGGTTGCACGGCTCTTAAGGGAACAGCCACTCTGGTAAATAGCTGGATGGCTTAACATCTCTTGCATTACTGGTAACAACTCAACTTTCCTTCTCACCTGGCACCAGAATTGTAGTTTTTCATCTAAGTAGCAACACCACTTTCCTTCTAGCTTTCAAAGAAAGCTTGAATGACAAATCTGAAAATCAGAAGCCAAACAAAGACCCTGCCTTTATTCCTACAGACACCCTGAGACAGTCACCAGAGGATCAGCGACTTGCTGCCATCAGCATGGTCCTTACAGAGGCGTCGGAGTTCCTGTCTGCACCAAAAGGAACTTTTCCAGATGTGAGTGCTAATCAGTGACTTTGGGGGGCATAGAGAGGGACTTTCTCAAAGGAAAACAACTCTCCACGAACTCTGCTTAGCTGCCTATCAGTCGAGGGACTGTATTTTTGAAAAGAAAAGTATTGCACACACTTCTCCCTTGCTATACTGGAAAAGGCTGAATAGTTATGCTCCTTTATTAAAATATCAGATGTTCAGAGCAAAGAAATAAATATTATGCCACAGAGCACAATTAAAAACAATTTCAGTCTACTTGTCACATAATTACAAACAGCCAGCATCTCTGGGGCTATCAGCAACTGGTACTGCAGTGCCTGCAGACAGCTCTGCTTGGTAAATTAGTTCTCAGGCTGGGGTAATGCTGTAATTAAACAAACAAACAAAGCAAGACTCTTACAGGTATATGCCACAACAGCAGTGGAAAAACCTGCTGCTACAACCCAGAACTGTACCCTTGGCTGGATCTGTAGTTACAGTGAGGCGGGTAATTCTCAAAACAAGCTTCCTCTATCAGAAGTCAAACCTGAGCTAATAAATAAAAGAAGCAAGATTCGAGGCTCCAGGCAAGTTAGATCCATGTGGAAGACAAAGTGACATTAAACAGGTATATGGGAAGAGCATAGTGGGGCAACATGCTTATAAAGGATGAGATGGGCAGGGACAGGTAATGGTAGAGATGAGGTAGCTGGCTGTAGGTAATCATGGATGATCTAAGGGAAGGCAGCACTGTTCAATGGAAAGACAAGTGCCCTATGTATGAATCAAGGTCAACAGGCAAAGCTGGTGCTAGGAAAATTTTTTATCAGGGAGGAAGACACCTGTTCTGGTGGCAAGGAACCAAGAGGAGAACATATGAGGTACTACCATCTCCCGGCTTTGTGACAGTGTACATCAGTGAGAAGTACTAATTAAAAACAAGAAAAATCAAAGACCAGTAAAAAAGGGAAGGGGAGGGGGGCAACGGGGAGGAATAAACCTTGCTCCAAAACGTGGCTTTCTCCCAAGACAGGCTAATTCCTAAGATGGCAGACCTGATTAGAAGCTGCGAAGCCAGGAAGATGGAGTAAGTTACCATAGCAATTAAAAAACTAGAAATAAAACAAGTAAAACAAAAACAACTCTTGCAAGAACTTGGAAGAGCACTCTCCAGAAGAGTCCAAGGACCTTATTTCTACAGGACATGCCACTTTGAACTGTGGGATTGTTCCCAAGCACACACTGAGACGCCAGATTTAGATTCTGAATTTAAAGTCGTCTCCTGCATTTCCAGCCAGGATCCCACACCCTCTCTCCTGTTTCACACAAAACAAATCACAAAAATCACAAAGCACATCACTCCTAGCTCCTGTTTTAGAAATTGCTGGTAAACACTGTTTTCCTCCTAGTTACAAGACCTTTGTTATAATAGTCAGACCTAGAAGGCCCAGCATCCCAAACCTGAAATCTATTCTGTTATCCTAAAACCTAAAAAAGTCTCTTGTGCTTTATCTATGTCCCCTGAACTTTGAAACTGCAGAAGAACAGTTAAGATGATTTTACCTTTCTCTTTACCTTCCAGCAAGTGTTATAAAAAGAGGAAGGGAGTAGTACAGTATGTGTCTGTTTAGAACTATATAATACTGTCATATAAAGAGGCTTTAGGATTTATCTTGACTACCTGAATATACAGCTACTACTGCATATACTGTATAGATACAGTAGGCTTTAAAGGCTGTATCTCTCTATCTATAAAGACCTACAGAGGTAGATAAACATACCTTTTAAGCCATAGAAAAATTATTTTAGTGATAGAGAAGCCAAAAAGCTAGCTATTCCATTTATCTGTTATTAAAAATAAAAGAATCTGTCAGAACAAATTTCTCATGATCACGTACTACACACTGATACATCATACAAATACCAGGAAAACTGAATTATTATTATTTTTATGAAAGGTAATGGTGTGTTCTTCTAGGGCATATGATGCAATTTTGGGTGACCTCAAGCTATACAGGTAGAGGGTAAGGTTAGCAGAACTCAGAAGCTCGTGTAAGCTACTGCTATGAGTTCTGCATTCACTGCAAGATTATTATCCTGTTATATCAAAACAATGAAAAGCACTCTCTGAAAAACAAGTTCACATTGATTTTGGCATGACCATTAAGCAAAGGGGCTTTAAAACTTTCTTAGAAGCCATAAATATTTGTGGTAATTGATAATTTACTGAGAGGAGGGAATCAATGGTGCGTTGATAATTTGCTGAACGTGGTAATACGGGACTGTTTGTTGGATCTGTTGTTGCTCAGCATTTCATTAATGATCTGGAAGAGTGGGAAAAGTAGAAATCTCTTTACATTCAAAGATAGTACTAAAGTGGCATGGTGAATTCAACCAGGAGAATAAAGACATCACATTGTTATGGCAAATATGAGGCACGGTAAAATGACATGTAATATGGTTAAGGTATGGTAGAATGAGATGTCAAAGTGAGGAGTTTGGGGTGAAATTAAAAAAAAAAAAAGGAAACATGTCAGTTCAGTAAATAAATCCTACTTCCAAAAAATGAGAGAGATCCACTAGGAAACAAAACATCACCATAAAAGAGCAGTAAAAGTCTTCATTTTATATCAAGGGATTTAAAACCAGCTCTTACACATGAAACTTCTGAACACTGGTACTGGAAAACCCAAGTATTGCCTAATGAGGGTTTCCAACTGAACTTGCACGTTCTTACTAAGAGGGAGGACTTACAAAACTTTTGAAGTGTGGTGTTTAGAAAATCCATAGAAAGCTATCACCACAAAAAAGAATGAGTATGGAAATATATATCAGAAGCTTTGCAAATGCAGCACATACACCACTGGACTCTGACAGACTTCAGAGGAATGAATCTTCATTGGGAAATTAAATTGCCGCTTTTCCACCTATGATTTCAATGATGTGGTAACTAGTCATATAAAATGAACCTCGATAATTGCGTGCGCAGACACATACAAACTTCTTATCAGTGCCACAAAAAAACCCCAAAACCCAGGAAAAAAAGACACTGAGAGCAGCTGTCCCTAAGGGTGCTCCTATTCTTTGTTCCATGAAATTCTGCACAGGTTTTGTTGAGATACAAACAGTTGGGGAAAAAAGAACTGTCATTTCCTTAACTGACTCAGGCTTCTTGGGAAAATTTTTGGCAACACCTAAAATGTCAACTGAGATGGGATATTTTCAGACCTTGCTGTAAAAGCAACAACAGCGAACACTGCAATGGGAATGCCACAGAGCCGTCACTGCAGTTGCAACAGGAGGACAGGAAAGAGCCATGTTAGCATCTCTCTCCCACTGGTTTTGGGAATTGCCCAAAACCCCATGAAGCTCACCTTCCCTTCCAAGAATAAACAAAACAAACAAACAAAAAAATATTCTGCTGTTGCCTGCTAATTTTGCCAAGCCTGAGGATCACACATTAGAAACCTCCTCAGAGGAGAAGGTTCAGGTGCCAAAATATTGCTCATGCTAGGTAAAAGAACGACCACTTCAGCTCTGAGCCTATGGCTTCACCTCTTTTCTTATGCAACTTAGTCATTTTTATCTTATGTACATATACACACATACATATAAAACATGTATAAAAAGACTACAGTAAAACATTGTAGGTGGCAAAGTCAAGCACTCAAAAGTGAAGTAATGACAAATTTAAGGCTGCCTGAGCATTATGCATTACCATGTTAAAAATGAATCACAAATTACTCTTTTGAAAGGACATCTTCAGTGCTTTCTCCAGTGCTCAAAACACACACACACAGAGGCAGAATTAGTTGTGAATAATGAGCTCCCCCAAATTCTTCGGGATAGGGCAAACTTCCAGCTGAAATGGATCCAACAGTCTATCACCATTGTAAATCTCTATGTGACGATGACCACGTATCAGAGAGGAAGTTTTTGGGTACTTGTAACAATTTGTATTTTTCCTTGCTAACTCCCAATTGGAAAGCTTCTTGCCCAGCAGAACAGAGTTTTTCGGAGGTCTTTAATATCCATATTGATCTGCATAGGAATTCAAACCAAAGGATGGGGCCATCTGATTTACCATAAACTGACCACAGCAAGGAAGTGTGATGTTAAAGCATTATTTCCACTATTGGATCTAACTGTAGCTCCTCCTATTAATAACCTTCAAAAGGTAGCTACAAGCAGGAATTTTAACCTCCAGAGAAAACAGGCAGAATACATGTGCGCACGTGTGCACACACATGCATGCGCTGGAGGAAACGTTGGGGCTCAGCAAAGAACAGAGTAAATGTAGACTAAACAGAATATTAACAATGGGTCACTATTCAACTTCTGTTTAAATAACAGTGTCAAGTGACCAGATTGGCTGGATTATTAACAACACATTCCCTGCTAAGCTTATTACAGCATATTATCTATTTCCACAGCTCAGGGAACATAAATCTGAAATGTGTATTCCTTGTATTTGTTCTTTCTGGTCTATTCATAAATAAGACCGTACAGCTGAAAACCTACCCCATGATGTATGCTGTGAAGGCTAGTATGACTCATAATGCATAACAAATTCTCTCAATTTAGCTGTGATTTCTATGTTTAAATGCTACACATTTACTCTTTGCCAACTAGGGGGAGGATAAATGCACAGGTCTTGGTAGCCACCAAAATATTTGCACAAGGTTCATTAATTCATAGGGGATTGCATATGGAGGCTTAACTCAATTCAAGACAATTAAACATTTTGATAAATTGTTACTTTAACAGCGATTACAACTAATTAAAATGCAAAACGGTGATTTTTTTTGTGTAATTACTGTTCTTCAGAAATCAAACAAATCCTACTAACTGTATTTCTTGCCATTCTAGGTTCATTACTTACTCCATGTTTCTCTGGCACAGATTTTAAGACAAAAGTTTTAGCTTGGAATATATATACATGTATTCATGTGTGCACACATGCGTGCATGTGCATTTTAAGTACAGGGAACATCACTGAAGCATTTGATTAAGCAGAGTAATTGGAAAAAATTACAAGAGTTCTGAGTAGATAAACAACAATATTAACCTATGAGCCTTTGAAAAATGCAATGGAGGCAAAAAAATACTGTACCTTGTTCCAATATCCAGCCAGCTTCCATAATCTTTAACCAAAAAGAAAAAATGCTAGGAAATAAAACAACTTTGATTAGTACATCAACATTGCACAATTTGAAACAAAAAATTAAAAACCATGTTTTCAGGCTGTTTACTCCACGTTTCTAATTCTTCAAGTAGAACAAGGGCAAGACCTTTCCAGGAACACTTATTTGGAACAAAGTAAAGAATAGTCCAGGAGCCAGGAATAGATTGAACATGGTATCAAACACAAGCAGCTAAAGATAAACTAAGTTCTGTCAAGCTGGACTTGAACAAAACAGAAGATTACCAGCAAAGAACCTCTTCAATAAGAAAAGCCAAGCCACCTTATTGTTTGAAAGAATGGGATCCCAAATAACACCTAGTGCCAAAGAGAAGGCTGCATATTGTTTTCATGGAATTCCGCCACAAATTTCTTTGGGCAGCTCTGGTAGTTCCCCACCTGCAAAATGGGAATAATGTTGGGAGAAGACAGCACTTGTCAATTAGTGAATCTTCCAAATTCTAGCTGCTGGCCACATGCATTTGAGACCACAAACCAGTTCTCTTTTTTTTTTTCTTTTTCCTGACAACTTTCTAATTTCTTGATATACGCACAGCACCTACATATCAAACCACTTTGGTAATATTTTGTTTTGTACACCAAGTACATATCTGCTAATTGATTTAAAATAGTTAAAACAAAATAGGAGAATATGTGAGATATAAGACCTGGATACACTGGGGCTTGCTACACACCAGTACCTGCCTGAACTCTTCTTTTGGTCTAGCTAGACTGATTTTATTAGTGAAATGCTATGAGTGTGGTTTACTGATATCTTAATCCTTTTCCTGTGGAAGTTATAAAAAAATCAGATTAGTCATACAGATTTATTCGAAACTACACAAAACTATACCTTCGCCATTTCTCACTCTACAGAAAAATTAGTCATTAATTGGTTTTTCACTCGCTGTTTTTCCTATCAGGTGAGATCCACAGATCACACTGTACAAGGAAATCACATCAGGAATGCTTACTCCAAAGGGATGAAACTAAAACAGCATGTACAGCGTGAGAACACCAGTTCTACCTGCTGCCTTGGAAAGGTTGCTGTTTACCTTATGGTACCC
The DNA here is from genome assembly GCF_000708025.1 of Charadrius vociferus. NCBI lineage: Eukaryota > Metazoa > Chordata > Aves > Charadriiformes > Charadriidae > Charadrius > Charadrius vociferus. Next base: position 83,529 of record NW_009648148.1, on the reverse strand, counting down.
AGTGGCACTGCTTGCTGGGCTAAAGACAGTTCAAGGGGGCAACAAAAACGTACTTCTAATGTGTAAAAATTATGGGGGGTTATTGTTCAGCTTTGGGTTCTTTTAGCTAGCTTGGTTTGTGCAGACAAGCTTTCTGAAGACAGCATTGCCCAACAGCCTATTACAAAGGACACAAAGTGTTTTTTCGGGTGTTGCTGATCTCCTAGATTCTGACAACTCTCACAGAGCTGGTGGGTAACGCATTTCTCCTTTTCCTCTCTTTTTCAAGGGAAGGTGGGGTGAGTAAAAGCTTTGAAATTCCTGAAAAAAAATTAACTTAACCCTGCACACAACTAAAACTGATATTCTTATTTAAATTCTTCCTAAGAATATGACTGGAAAGCACATGAAAAACTCAGAATGATAACTTATTATTTCATTTTTGTCTCTTATTATTATGAGAATATTGCTTCTTCAGAAGCATTAATTACATGAAATTGAAAGACCGGTGACTGGAGGAGTTATCTCTAAATTATGCCAGAATTTCAATCCAATTCACTGCCCTAGTTACAAAAACTTTGAAGTCTGAAACAAATTCAGATCTCTCTAGACGGAGTTAGGAGAGCCCCCTGCATCTTGATTTTATTTGAACAGAATGTGCAACGACAACTTACCAAAGCCATAATGTCTGAAATCACAAGAACAATGAGAAAAAGGCTGCAAAGAAAAAAAAGCAACAAAAAACAGACTATCATCCTTTATTCATGGCCACAGATGTTACAAAGCTTATTAAAACCCCCATAAAGAAATTAAAATAAGATGTGATTTCTTGCACTTGTCTTTCAATCACTCAGATACATTTCAATTTATTAGAAAACAGTTAAAATATATGGCTAGAACATCTGGCATTTGTAATCCCACCCTGGTTGAAAAAAGACATTTCACATTAACAGACTTTCAATTTTGCAACAGAGAAACCTAACACGAGTAATTTACTGGAGAACAAGAGCATCTTAGGAACAGCGCCTGCCCATTCCTGATGCAGGGAGCTCATGTGCTGCTTAGGCCAAATAAAGCTGATTTAGATGTTTCAAGTTGGACTCAAGAGTGAGCAAAGCTATTTGGCAAAGGCAGGCAGATACCTGAGCCGATCGGTCCTATTCTGACAACCACCCTGCTGAGTAGGAGGCTGCTAAAAAGAGAAGCTCGCCCCCTTTCCAGATCTCTGGGTGCCCGTGAGCTGCTCTGGGAACGCCCAGCATTTTGGTGTCGTGCTCCCAAACCCACGGGCCCCCCTGTCAGGCAGCCGGTTACTTATGGAAAGTAGGCTGCAGCCAGTAAAAGGAACCAGAAGGGAGCACGCTGAGCTATTTTTTCCCCCATTAACCTAATCTTCTTTTCATTAAACTATGTAAATCCTGAATTACATGAAAGCAATTGCTCTAACTGGTTAAAACTAGTTTCTAAGTTAATGACACTAAAGCAATGTTGCAAACAGCCAACCCATTAACTAGAGTCTTTAACTAGAATATAGTTAATTTATCAGTGCTACCATCATAAATTCACAAAGCTTTTTTGCGAAATGCTGCGGCATTGCACATGGGTGTACTGTGGGGACACCCATACCAACGCCTCTTGATGAGGAAGTTTCTGATACTGCCTACATCAGCTATGCTTCATTAGCAAATAAGGATGCAACAAACCACCTGTATCTCAGACGCACGGAGAGGCTTCTCTCCACTTACCTGTGGCTCAGATAGGGTGTTGCAATCTTGTAGCGCCTAGGAGGCACTGAACTAGAGGGCTGTGTTCATAGGCAAGTTCCAAGAAAATAGTCTGACAGAACATTCCCCACAAACAGCAAAAAAAAATTAAATCTTTAATCTATAAAAAGGGAGTTTAGGAGCAGTTTGTCCAAATCACAAAAATCTACTTTTTGTCCTTCTGAACTGCAGGAAGCCTTTCACAACAGAAGGACATCACTCATTTCAGGGCATGTTTATACACCACAAAGACAAGATTCTCCCCTGTGATGGCTTAACTTATCTAGCAGGGGCTGCAAGAGCAATACAGAGTGCAGCACAGACTTCAGGATGCACTGACAATCAGAGCACCGCCTCTCCAGGGATCCTGGGCATATCTTGTGGTTTCTGCCTTGTTCCCAGGCTGACAGTGTGGCAGTATCACTGCTATTGTTACCTGAGCACAGCTAAATGAAGCTGACACAAATACCAGCTGGAGTTACAACCGCAGCCTCATAAAGCAGCGCAGAGGTACTCATGTCACCTGGTTTAAGAAGTCGATATCGTTTCCCCTCTCACACACTCAGATACACATTCCATAAAAGCTTGCAATATCGCTGGTGCTGCCAAGGCAAGCATTCACAAGTTAGGAAATGCTGACCTTTATGATGCCGGAGCCCAAGAAATGTAAATCACTAGCTAGTCTTCTGAGCAACCCTGATCTCTCAACGCAGCCCTGCTTCTGTATAAGCCTTAATGAGGAGGACAAATATCCTTCCTTGGAGGTGCAGGGACAGCCCAAGTACACTGCACTCATAGCTAAGGCAGAGAAGGTAAAAGGGATGGTGAGCCTTGTGTTTCCTCTCCAACAAGAAGTCAGATTTCAGGCTGCCACATCTCTCATTATTACCATAGAATGGTTTGGGTTGGAAGGGACCTTAAAGGTCATCAAGTTCCACCCCCCCTGCCATGGGCAGGGACACACCAACACACCAGGTTACCCAAAGCCCCATCCAGCCTGGCCTTGAACACCTCCAGGGATGGGGCATCCACAGCTTCTCTGGGCAACCTGTTCCAGTGACTCACCACCCTCAGAGTAAAGAATTTCTTCCTAATGTCTAATCTAAATCAACCCTCTCTCAGTTTAAAACCATCACCCCTCATCCTCTCACTACACACCCTGATAAAGAGTCCCTCCCATCTTTCCTGTAGGCCCCCTTTTAAGTACTGGAAGGCTGCTATAAGGTCTCCCCGGAGCCTTCTCTTCTCCAGGCTGCACAACCCCAACTCTCTCAGCCTCTCCTCATAGGAGAGGTGTTCTAACTCTCCGATCATCCTCGTGGCCCTCCTCTGGACCTGCTCCAACAGATCCACATCCTCCTTATGCTGGGGGCTCCAGAGCTGGACGCAGTACTCCAGGTGGGGTCTCACCAGAGTGAGTAGAGGAGGAGAATCACCTCCCTCGACCTGCTGGCCACACTTCCTTTGATGCAGCCCAGAATATGGTTGGCTTTCTGGGCTGTAAGCACACATTGCTGGCGCATGTTGAGCTTCTCATCCACCAATACCCCCAGGTCCTTCTTGGCAGGGCTGCTCTCAATCCATTCTCCACGCAACCTGTATTTGTGCTTGGGATTGCCCTGACCCATGAGCAGGACCATGCACTTGGCCTTGTTGAACCTCATGAAGTTCACACAGGCCTACTTCTCAAGCCTGTCCAGGTCCCTCTGGATGGCATCCCTTCCCTCCAGAGCGTTGACCGCACAACAGAGCTTGGTGTCGTCAGCAAACTTGCTGAGGGTGCACTCAATCCCACTGTCCAAGTCGCTGACAAAGGTATTAAACAGCACTGGTCCCAGTACCGACTGCTGAGGAATACCACTTGTCACTGGTCTTCACTTGGACATTGAGCTATTGACCACAACTTTTTGAGTGCGACCATCCAGCCAATTCCTTATGCACTGAGTGGTCCACCTGTCTCTGCAATTTAGAGACAAGGATGTCACGCAGGACAGTGCCAAATGCTTTGCACAAGTCCAGGTAGATGACGTCAGTTGCTCTTCCTTTATCCACCAATGCTGTAATGCCATCATAGAAGGCCACCAAATTTGTCATACATGATTAGCCTTTACATAAGCCACGTTGGCTGTCACTGATCACCTCCTTATTTTCCATGTGCCTTAGCATATTTCCAGGAGGGTCTGCTGCATAATCTTGCCAGGCACAGAGGTGACCGGCCTGTAGTTCCCTGGGTCTTCCTTTTCTACCAGGTGGCATTGGATAAGGAGACCACAGGCAGGGCACAAACAGGATGAAAACAAACAGAAAGGTAGAGGGCATCACATGGAGCAAGGGCAACTTCCTTCTGCTCAGCTGAGCAATATGCAGGACAGAGTCACTGTGGTCTCCCTGCCACTGTCTGGTAAGACTTTCAGTCAAACCCACACAACATCCCGTGGTGACAAACTCAAAACCACGTGGCTGACAGGGACCTCCTCCATCTCAGCACCATTCATAATTCCACATGATGAGCATAAGATTCAGTAATGTGCACTGGGTGCACTGAAAGGGGTAGGGAGGGCTAACAGTTAAAAAAGTAAAAATCTTGAGACAGTGAAAAGAGTAAGAGTAGTTCAAGTCTGGATACAGCACCCTTTGAGGCTGGGCACCCCTCCCACATTCTCTCTGAAAAGTCTTTAGAGATGGAGACAGGACTGGCAGCCATCTAGTCCTATTGCAAAAACTATGTAATACTGAACACACCTGGGAAGCACTGAACTGCAATGGAAGGGCATGCAGCCTTCTTTTTTTTTTAAATCCTACTTGTGGTGAGGTCAGTGCTACAAAGCTGTAAATTGGTTACATTATAAATGGGTTATTTTAAAAATATGGTACTACAGACAAAGATGCAATAGAAAACAAAAATCAGGCTTTAAATTCTGCTAATTCTTCTACATCATGATGGAGAAGTGCTCCTTCTGTCTATTGTCAACAAAGAATATTAAATATCTGATTGTTTCAGACAGGGCCAACACTTCCATTTATATCATTTATCACTAAGAAAAGAATTCCTGAGCTTGCAAAAATCACCGAACAAAATCCCAAACCACAATAACAAATAAAAGTAACAATGTGATATACTGTTTTTTTTAAAAATTTAGTTTGAGATTTGACAATTCTGAATTTTATATATATATTGCAAAATAGATTTGAAACCCTTACTAATCCAGAAATATAGCACTTACTGTACCTCTTAGAAGACAGCTGTGTTGTGACTTGAACAGCTTCGAAAGCACATGATACCAGAACAAATGGAATTACAACCTGTTTAAAACACAAGCTATGTTTTGGTTTACAGTCATATTTAAAAAACAACCTAGCAGGTTGTGGAAACATTTTCTTGCTTTTGAAATTATCACGGAATGCATATGTTACAAAAATAAAACATTGGCATGAAAGGGTAGAAACTAATTTTGCAGGAAGCACATCTAGTAAATGAATAAAACCCCCCCTCAATGGTCATAGCCGAACTGCAGTGAAATAAGCCATGAGGCAATATGGAAAACTATAATTAAAACACATTAATGATCCTCACTTCATTTATCCATTTTAGAACTAGTGATAAATACTTCAATAAGGCTAGAAGACAGAGCTATTCAGATCCAATATCTCATGTGACAGGCTGCAGAGCTCCAAGTGTAATAGCACAATCTCATCTCAACCTCAAAAAAATCTGAATATAGAATATATTCAGTAAGGCAAGGATAACACTGCTCCTCCAAAGCCAAGTCAAGTAAATGTTAACAGTTCAGCAAATAAAGAACAAAAAATGTTGCCTTTTTCTCTTTCCAAAGTTGACTTGTAATCCTTAAGTTAGTAGTGTAAATACATTGCTATAACCTGTTCTCTTGCATCCAGAAGGTTTGCACTATCGACTTATGTCATGCAGTATACCTGTAACTCAAATCTGCTTTCTCTGGGACAGAAGCAGCAGAAAGGCAGAGACAGGAAATACTACTTATTTTAGCAATAACCCATAAATTCCATGTCTACCTTCCTGTTTGCCTCTTTACCCCTCTGGCAGACCCTTTACTCAAATATTAGAAAAGAGGTCCCACACCTTGCCTGCAAACAACAAGCGCAATCCAATCTTTGATAGACTATTAAAAATATAAAAAAATAGTATTAATTGTCAAATGACAACCTAATCAGTAGAGCATTCAAAGCCTGTACTTAATGTAATGTAGATAGAGCTAATAAAACATATATATCCTCGATGATTCTGTAGCTATTATACTACAGGGAAACATAATTTTAAAAATAATTTAAGTCTTTTCAACATTTAAAATTTCCATTTTAATATAATAAACCCATCTAACGCAGCTAAATTACACTTCCAGGCACTTCAGCATCTCTCTCTTGGGAAACAGAAGGATCCATCTCTAGAACCACAACAAAAGCTGAAAGCTTCACACATGGTTAAGAAGACTAACGAAGCTCAAATACATATGTATGTTTTTGTAAATTGCAAATAACAACCCTGTATGTGATATGTTGTTTATTAAACAGTTCTTTGAGACAATTTCACTCAGGTAAGATTACTAACCTTTAGCAGAAGCAAGCTTCCCATCATGAAGGGACTGAACACAGTCAAGAAACAATAGACAGAAGCAGGATCAAAACTAGAGAAACATGAAAAAGACATTAAAACATATCCTTGAAATGGCATTTTCTATTAAAAAAACAGAGCATTTGGTTACTCCTGTAACACACTGTCCCTATATATATTTTTAAACAAGGCTTCCAACTTTCTCTTCTCTTGCTCAACTACTAAATTAGCAAGGACAGCCTACCTCACTTTTCTTTCTCAACAATTTTCTCTGCTCGTATCTTTTGGGGCGCCGTGTTGTTGGTGAGCAGCCGAGCTCTCTCTGCTCACGCTGCCAATAACTTCTAATGGAAATTGAGATGACCCTGCAACCAACAATCTCAGGGTCTTAGGGAACATGTTACAGAGAGCAGAAACAAAATAAATTGTTATCATTATTCCACTGACTGTTGCTTTAATGCTGCTGCCCTGATCTTGCTAACCAAATTTATACTTAATATGCCAACTGCAGGAAGAATTTTTTGTACCCTGTGTCTCAAATCAATGAATAAAATTTACCTGTTAACAGAAGCTATGTTTCCAGTGCCAAAAAAGGCTGTCACTATGAAGAAAACCTAGATGTATTTAAGGAAAATACACCGCAGATATGGCTGCAGTAAAACCAAACCAGCATTTTTCCCTCTTCATTCCAATTTACTTGCAAAATCCTATCATGAAACTCCAAGAAGCTGACCCACTATTACAGCTTTACACTGCATTAAGAAATCCAATATATTATCTAGCTCTACCCAAGATTTCACACATGACCATGTCAATTTTAAAAGACAGGGACTACCTGGGTAAGATTTTAGAGCCTGTCTTGAGGCCTCTGCCAGAAAGCTGAAGCTTGTTTTTTCTGGGCCCCTACCTAGCGAGATAGGAACATCCCTGGACCGTAATCCCAGCTGCGCATTCAAACACACATGCTTTTGCAGAAAGTAACGACATATACATGTGTACTGCACACCAAAAGAGATGGCTTCATTGAGGAATTGACCATGGAAGAGGTAGCTGGCTATGAAACAAGACTAAAGGCTCCCATGCCATCCAGCCCACAGGTTTGTTGTCCAAAGGTTATGCTGAGTCTATCCATTGCAACACGGGACTCCCTGTTTTTCCTTACTTGAGGGAGGATGACTCTGGCAGTACCTCTATAGCTGGAAGTTTTTTTATAAAGCCTACCCTTTTCATCTAGCTACAACACCTGCTACTACATGAGCCCACGAAAGACATTCTTCTACCTCCTGAGCTCACTGGGGCGCATTACAGCTCACATCTCTTCAGTCAAGGAATGTTTTTTAACTGCTTTTTTGCATCAGGCAGAGGGTTAGCCAGAGACGATAGCTGCTGTTGCCAGAGCTCCCTCTGGTCCTTCCATTCCTGTTATAGCTCCTGCACTGGATCATTTAAATCTCCGCATAAACAATGTGCTACCAACCGTTCAGCAGAATCTTTGGGATTCTGCATGCAATATTTTGGAAGGATTAGGTCAGCATAACTAAAGAAATCATGCTTCCCAAGAGTATCACATCCTTTCAAGTTTAGTAACACAGCAGTCTAACAGCATAGCACAGTTCTGCCAGTTAAGATTTATAAGAACAACAGTTCTGCAATAAAACAAAAAAAAATACCAGTAGCACAGAGGTCTAATCAACGTGCTAAGCATAAGCAACCTGACTCTTCTTCTGGAATATTGGGCTATAAGGTCCCTCAGCACATGCTGACTTTTGGGCCCTATCTAGGAACCTTGAGACAAGATATACAGCTCACAGGGGTATAGTTGCACGGTGACTGCTCTAGCAGAAAAGGTTTCTCTTCTAATACCACTATTTCTAAACATTAAGCAGCATCTAAATTAAAAAAGCCACAACATCTTTTGAGCAGCTGTGCATCATACCCGGTCTCTGCAAAGGAGACCTGGAAATTGTGTGTTATTTCAGGAGTGGAACAAAATACATTCAAGTGTTTTAGATAAAGATGAGATTAAATTAGCACTACATTCAAGTGTTAGATTAAAGTAGTACTATGCTGGAGCTTTAAAAATACAATTGGATTGTTTGATTTTTGTTTTGGCTGATTTTCACCATCTGACAGCAGCAGCTTTACTAAAAGTTAGCTTATTTTTTGTTAAAATACCAAATAGCAAATGAAATTGATAAAATTACTGCAAGGTGTCTCAGCTGCTTTTCAGGTATACTCTAAAGCAAACAATGTTCAACAGCTAGCAAATTGTTTTGCCTCCTTCCTTAGTGCTGAACTGTCTTTTCTTAATGAGGTATCTGTCACACTTCCTCTCCTGCGGGTGTCCAACAGCATTGTCCCAAATTGCAACAGCACAGACTCTGAGACTGTGATCCACCCTCTCAGATTTGGTTATTCTACAAACTATAGAGCCTGTTTTTGCCAGTGTTGAGACAACTCCCTCTCCAGCTCCAGCTATAACCCACCTGCACTAGAAACTATATGTTCTAGACTGGCTCATAATTTCTCTCCTAATTGCACACCCATCACCCTTGCTGCCAAATACCTCTCACCTGACTGCAGTGCCAGGGTGGAAAAGAAAAATTACAACCTTAGCGAATCTGTACAGTACTAGAAAAAAAAAATAAAAAATCAGCTGTAGTTTCAGTTACAGTAATGCAAAATCACTGCTATGAGAGTGAACAAACAGCTCTTTCCTCTCAACATCACATCATTCCTAACAGCAGAAACCACATGTGATATAAATAATTCTAGGCCAGACTCTCGGAACACGTTTCACTAAGAGTCTGCAGGAACTGTCCCTCTCATCTCATCTGCCTGCCCACGGCCAATGCCTCCCCCTAACATTTTCTGCCTAACACACTGCCATAGTCTAACAATGAGAAGAACTTTAATACCACCTTTTCCAACTGATTTGTGAAGGTTAATGAGTTCCCTCCTGCCAAAATGTAATACAGCAAACCCAAACTGAAAACAGGACTCCTTAGAAGAAAATTTACCCCAACTGTAATGGTCATAAGAGACCAAACCTTTAAAAGTGGCCAAGGAGCCAGATTCAAAACAGTGCAGTCCATACTGAGTTTTTTTACTACTTTATCAAAAACTGTAATGTACAAGACCATTGCCTTTTGAGCAACAAATCATCTTCACCAGGTTCTCTTTCCAGTGGCTACCAAGCTACAAATTTTGATTACGGGGCCCTTGGAAACAAACCCATCTTTTCCCTGGAACGCAGCAACCGGCAAAAGGATACAAAGAAGAAAGATCTGCGGACGTCATCGAGGTGGAGCTGTCGAAATTGTGTTATATCAGTAGCATAGGCAAAGTTGAAAACAGAGAGCTGGAAAGACAGCAGAAGAAATCAATGCTGAATATCAACTGATGTACTTTGATAGAACCACCATATTTTTACTGAAATGGATGAGAAATAAACCTACTTCCCTATCAGCTGTTATTAGAGTAGCATTATGATGAAGACTGCAAACCTTTCCCATATTTTCATTATACTTTAATGAATCTGCCAGAAAGATTGTACAAGTGAGATGATCAAACGAACAGTGGAGCTTCCGCTGTTATCTACACTAAAAGTGAACTTCTATGCCTTAGACTTATCATCATCTTTTTTCATCATAAATATTCCTCCTACACTCACATGCACTTCCACTGCTCACATGAGCACATGGATAAAGACCCACTGAAATAAAAGACTGCAATTATCCTCAGTTGACTTATGTCGTGAGGGAGAATACTAAAATATTCTCTATCTCCTTCACTCAGTTCTCATCACAATATCACTTGACCTGAAGAGAAATTGTCTTTATGGAATTTAAGAGGTCAATGAACTCCTTTTCACTGGGGAAAAGAAAGAATTCAAGTAATAGACATTCAACTCTGAAAACATTTTAATTAAGAATAATCTCACATCATCAGAGAACCGAGCTGGATTCTCTAATGCAAGATTTACTTTGTGGCAAATATTAACATGCATTCTAGAGATGATTTTTCTTACCTAAAAATGGGAAGCAAGCATTATTGTTCTTTTCACTTGAAACCAAAAGTCAAATGACATACAAGGAGTGACAACAGAAAACTTAATTACAGCTTACCTATGTTCTTTTCATTTGCATTTGATTAATAAAGCATTCATCACTGTCTAATACTGCTTTAATAGAATTTTATTTTAAAACAAACAGAATGTCAGACCACCATCAGACAGGCAAGCAGCACAGATGCCTTGTTACAAGATACAAAAGGCAGAGTGGGTTCTAGAGCGGAAGAGAAAGTACATCCCACAGACAACTCTGCTGTGCTAGAAACCTCCAGTTGCAATCATGGCCTCAATAAGTATACATTTTTACATTCAGATTCCTTCTCTATCACTTAAGATGCTACAGGACATGCTCACAAGAAATATCATAACTATACGTAACATAAATAAAAAGTGAGTCCCATTTTCACTTCTGACATTCAGCATTGAATTGGTAAAGTCTGTTCTCTCTCAAGTTTTACAACTATCTCCCTTGCAGGAGAACCACAAAACCACAGTACGTGTCAGGTCAGCTCTGACGACTGCCTCGGCTCAGATTTCACCTCCCAGCACTTCTCCCTAATAATTAAGAGCTGCAAAAGGAAGGAAAGATTCACAGAATTCACAGAATGGTGGTACAGATGTGTACCACCACTTATCTCACAAGTGACTCTGGCCACTCCCATGCATCTGTACCGGGTTCTCTGTGACCTGCACCGAAGACGGCACATTTGGGAGAAGCAGGGGAGAGCTGTGCTGCACACCTGCTTGACTCTGAGCACCCAGACAACTCTGCAACCGGTACTTCAGATCTAACCAGATCAATAGCATAGCCACAGTTTGTTAAACCCTCGACCCAATCTAAAAGCCAAGTAGCAGTGCGAGCAGCATGGGCTTTGAAAACTGCTGACACAACATACTAAATTTTAGGGTGAAAGGACTTGCATTGATACCTATTATAAAACTCCCTCTCTGAGCAAATCCAAGAATGTACTAGTTCCAATTTAGTCTCTGGCTCCTTGTCTGTCTAATCATAAATAAAACACCATCCTTGAAGAAAAAGAGGTCTTTTCAGCCTCTCACAGACACTCGTGACTCTGCTTTCAGAATAAAAAAAAAAGTACAGTGACATTGTACTTACTCTAAAGAGAGTTACTGTACCTTATGCTGAATTAGCACTGCATTTGACGAACACAGCTTTGTAGCCTACAGAACATACCACTAAGTCAAACTCATTTCCTGCATTCCTAGAAACGGCTCTAATGTGGAATATCTTGAATAACATCAATTATAAATCTCTTACAAGGTCACATTACCATTTCATAAAACAGCTGATACTGGCTTCCCAAACTTAAAGAAACACAAAGTGATGCTCTATGAAAACCACTCAGAACATTTACAGTATCCTCAAGGAAAAAAAAGAAAGATAAAGCTGATAATTAACCTGACACAGTTATCTGGAGCTGTTACCTTTTGTTTGAGTGAAAGACCATAGTGCTGCAGCGCTTCTTGCTCCATATTTATCCACACAAACATCAAACCAGACAGCACCAGTGGAAACAGAGCTTCATACCTGAAGAGTAACATAACAATCACCATAAGCGCAGTCACTAACAACCATTTAACATCAAATACCGACATGTTTCTTTTCTATTTTCCTTATGCAAATGATAGACCAAAGACCTACTGGCATTCTCCCTCCTCCCTCCCCATTTCTGAAGAGTACCCACACTTCGTTGGTTGAAGTTTAAAGCCATACAGTAATTAAATGCTAAAAGTAGGAGAAACAGAGGCTGCTTCAGCTTTGTCATGTTTTGCACCTGTTTACTTACTTGACGGTTACTACAACATTGGATGAGTGCCATTTGTGTCATGATTAATTTAAACAAAACTGGAATAAAATTAAAAAGAAACAGGGGAAAAAAACGCATTTGGCATCTGTAAAATAAAAAGAGTATTACATTGCACTGAAGTCAAATGTTCTTTCGTGCTCTAATGCTCTATCTGTGGCTGGCAGATAGAGCTCAGAGGGTTGTGGTTAGTGGTGCAGAGTCTAGTTGGAGGTGAGTAACAAGTGGTGTCCCTCAGGGGTCAGTACTGGGTCCACCCCTGTTCAATATATTCATCAATGACTTGGATGAAGGGATAGAGCGTACCATCAGCAAGTTTGCTGATGACACAAAACTGTGAGGGGTGGCTGACACGCCAGAAGGCTGTCCTGCCATACAGCGTGACATGGACAGGCTGAAGAGTTGGGCAGAGAGGAACCTTATGAAGTTCAGCAAGGGCAAGTGTAG
>NW_009648148.1:0-70660 GCF_000708025.1 Charadrius vociferus | reverse complement strand
AACTGCTGGAGAGGGTCCAGCAAAGGGCTACGAAGATGATTAGGGGATTAGAACATCTCTCTTATGAGGAAAGGCTGCGGGACTTGGGTCTCTTTAGTCTAGAGAAAAGATGACCGAGGGGGGAATCTTACCAATGCTTATAAATACTTAAAGGGAGGGTGCCAGGGGGATGGGAACAGTCTTTTGTCAGTGGTGCCCAGTGATAGGACGAGGGGTAATGGGCACAAACTTGAACATAGGAAGTTCCATCTTAACATGAGAAGGAACTTCTTTACTTTGAGGGTAGTGGAGCACTGGAACAGGCTGCCCAGAGAGGTGGTGGAGTCTCCCACTCTGGAGACATTCAAAACCCACCTGGACGCTGTCCTGTGCAACCTGCTCTAGGTGACCCTGCTCTGGTGGGGGGGTTGGACTGGATGATCTCCAGAGGTCCCTTCCAACCCTGACCATTCTGTGATTCTTTTCTTTACCACATACCAATCCATTGCAATAGCAGCATCAAGTCACTCTAAGCAAGGCAGCTAAGCTATTCTAGCTAGACCCTCAACCTCAGAGTACTTCTGGCTCCTACAGCACTCAAACACAGCAAACTATGAGTATACTTACATGAGAGATTAAAACCCCCAGATAACTTAGATGTGTAGATTCTCATTGGATAATACTAGTTTCTCCCAGCCTTCCAGATCTCAGTTGCACTTCATGGTGCCTCTTAGGTTTTTTTTTCTTTCAGGATAAAATTATAATACTGACACTGACTGTGACACTAATACTGACAAGACTGTAATTTTTCTTTTTTACTTTTTTCCTTCTTGGACACAGACTTGTCTAAAAATGAGAAAATTATTAAAGTTAATCTTGATATTGTTTCTGTGTTGTGTCTCCCCACTAAAGCAGCTGCAAAGTAGTTTCAAACTCGAAAAGAAAATGTGGATAGACATTGCTGCTTTAATTACCAGAATTACAAGCAGTTAATGAATATAAGGATGACAATGTTTGGGTTATCAGTAACAAAAGTACCTGCAAGCCTCACAGTGGTCTACACTTGCCTGCAAACTGAATGTCTTCAACTGAGTCAGTGACAACCAGTTCCATGCAACCATGGTCTTCAACTGGCTTCAATACTTCCATTTAACTGTACTGAGAGAGGTGCTGTAATTACCTAAGCAAGGCACTGGGTTATCATTACATGCCACAACAGAGCACTGAGGAGAGAAACACTGGATGCTTTTGGCACTGAGCATCTTGGTTTTGCTATGATTGGTTGTTTTGGGTTGGGGGCTTTTTATTGTTGTCAACCTCAGGAGTTTGGGTTTGTTTTGTTTTGTTTTTAAAGAATTATTCCAAAATTTGTTGGTCTATTTGAACACTGTAGGAAGACCGTAGAGAGCTGTCAATGTGTAAGTGGTCTGGTGCAGGGCCAAAATACAAAGAGGGATGTTACCAGCCTGAGAGAGTGTAACATTAATGTTTTATCCAGTAGGTAGGACAGGCCAAAAGGGTCAAGTGTAAGAGTGTGTATGTGGACAGGAATAACATTAGGATCAAAACTTTAACAGGGAATGGGAGGAAGGGGAGGCAGGAGATTAAAAAGAAAGAGATATGCTTCATCTGAAATGAGAGGATCCACAAGAGGCAGCTATTGCAAAATGTCTGCTGCAAGGTATTTTATTCCACTTAATTTTCCAGCGTGATTAAATTCAGAGGATAAGTGGGAGGGGAGGCGGAAAGAACAGTTCCTACACTCCCCATTAATTATGCTTTTAAGAGCTACTAAGTCTGGGAAAAAAAGGGTTTGCTGACATAGTGTTTTCTTCATTTAAGAGCTCTGAGGTGTCTGTCTTTTATGTGAAAAGAAGCAAAGCCTACTCTTTATGGGGCTGAGCCATATGGGGACTAGCATCCCTTTGCAAAAAGTTACTTTTATTAAAACCTCTCCGAATAAAATTTTCCCTCATTTTAGGGCTACCTGTTTCCTGTCATATGTCATTTAAGCCATAGCTAGACACCAGTGCTGAGCAGCTGGGAAAAGAGTTATTTCCTTTTGTTTGCGAGCAGAAAGGCACATGCCAAAACAACAAAAGATGTAAACTAAACCAGACTTCCTTATTTTGGTGCAAGATTGTTTGAATACATACCCCTTTCAGCCACTGCTTGCTCTAGCTGAAAGGAATGTCAACGAAATAGACTGGTTATAATACAAAGAGAAATATGGAAGTTCCCCGGAAATTTTATTTAGGGAAATAAACAAGGAGATAAATGGTGAGACTACAGCGGGAAGCATGTTACACAGAAACTTTCATTAGATTCAGCAGACAGTTTCATATTTAGCCCTTGATTTTCATATGTGAGACCAAGCTAAACAGAGTAAGAAAGAAGTACCCTGTGCTGAGGAGCAGGTAAGTAGACATCAGGGAGAGCAGTATGCTGAACAGCCGCTGAAAGAGAAACGTGGGGCTCAGTAACGGCAACACTGAGGAAGAAACTGCAATAAAAAGAGATCCATCAGTCACTACATGTAAAACATTTCATCCTTGGTAACAAGACAACATTCTTCAAATCTTGACGCTTTATGTACAGAAATTCAATACTGGTCATATATGCCCTAATTTTCAGAAGTTACTTTTGCTAAAGAAAACCCAATGTTTGCAGTGTTTAATATTTATCAAAAGTAATTTTTGTTCTCTGTCCCTTAATTCCCTGGGCTTCTAGTTCACACTCTTAATAATTTCTCATGAACCAGTGTTCCCTTAAGATAATGCAGAAGCATTATCCCAAAAAACTGTCAAACTTGATTGTTTAACACAACTCTAAGAACCACTTACCATGGCCCTAAGGACCTCCAGCAGCTCAAAGACTGCAGTTACAGAGCCACTGCTCCACTGGACTAGATTAGGAAACCTGTCACGTTTTGAGCTACAACTGAAAATACTGGTAATACAGAAACTATCAACTTAAGCTTCTCTACTTGAAAGGTTTAAAACAGGAATATTTAAAGGAACTACAGGGAACCTATCTGTTGTGATTCATGCCTCTTGCATGAATCTTGTAACACATTTGTCTAACGCAGGTGTGGGATCTTAAGAGTTGCGCACTCTGAAGTGCAACTCACTCCTTAGTGCAGTCCACTGGTCAACTGCCCAGTCAGCCCTGGCTAGCAGAGTCCGTGCTGCCCCTAAATAGACTCCACGAGCTGCGAAACTTCTACAGGTGGGGACAGGGCCCAGCGGTTTGCAGGAGGTGAGGAAAATTGGGAAGAGAGGAAATGGGCTACTGGAAGAGTGAGTAAAGAGGAAGAAAAGCACAGAAAAAGTGGCCAGTGCCTGAAACAAGGAAAGGGAGAAAGAAAAGCATTGCTATGATTTCATCTTGAAACCTGATTTTTTTAATACAAAAATTTTGTGTCTTTATAAAGAAGTCCATTGAGAAGTAACATTGGTATGATTCTTTATTGTGCTATAGTGCCCTCACATTACTGAATCACTCAAAGACTGCATCAACAGTAAGTCATAATTAATAATCACTCTATTAAGGAGCCACAATAAAACTATAATATATGGAAAGTGCTCACTTGTTTTCATTGTCATAGTATACTTTAGTATTTACAGTAAACATATCGACGAAAGAGAGATGAGACTGTTTCTAAAACCTGTGGGTCAGCATGTTTTATTTTCTGGCTTTTAGCCTTGGCCACTGCTACAATTGCAGAGTAAGTCACTTCATTTCAAGGGTGCTTCAGCCTTTCAGCATCACTTGTAGCTTTCTATACTTAAAGGCAGCTCAGCTCAAGGAGGAACTCCAGGGACCTCACTACAAGTCAGAATGGCTGAAAAATTCAGTGTGGCAACCAGCCTCTATGAATGACACTCAACAGATCAGATGTGTATTGCTCTCTGAGCGCAATCACAGATGAGAACAGATGAGTGGCTGGTAGATGGTAATTAGATATTCCCTTCCATCTCTGATGTGATACATCAGATATTAACCATCAAAAGACCTGCAGGTTTCTGGCTAACCTATACAAATCTCTGTATGTCCTCTGCATGCAGTCATGACCCTAAATTCCTCAAAATTTGGCAAGTTGCTATGGCAGATCTCCATTGATAGAAACTTTAAAACATAATATACATTCATTTAGAAATATCTGTTAACAAAGATGGTTCTGAAGAACATGGGAAGCATGTGGATTAGCTTTATGACTCCTGGTTTTGCCTCCATGTTGGTGGTTAAGGTATACTGCACCAACCATATGGCATAACAGCTAAAGCCAGTTGGACACCGGCCTGCAGAAACCCACCATCACCAATTCATTTGCCCGGTTCTCAAAAAAAACCAGTGTCTCTTCAAACAACTAATATTAGGCCTAAAATAAAACTTTAAACTTCATATTCATCAGAATGAAGAGCTGGGGAGGAGGGAGCAAGTTGCTGGAAAACTTCAGAAGTCTCATTTCCAGCTTATCACTTATGAATAAATACTGATAATTGCATATTTCTGATTATATAAATATGCACAGAGGTGCAAAATGAGAGTTCAACAAGTAACAGTGTCACTCTTCCACAACTAAGCAAAAAGATGAAGAGCAGTCTGACCACCTGTAATGCTACCAACCTTGGAAAAGCCACAGCAGAGAACTTTGTACCTTAATTCTTAAAATGCCATGTTTGTGGTAGATGCTAGTGACAAAGCAGATGCTAGTTGTGGTTAGCTAGTGACAAGCCAAAGAGTACTGAGGACGTGTTGTTGGACGCCTTGCTTTTTACCTGCTTAGTTCTGTGTTTAGTTATGTACAACAACTTCAACAAATGCATAAAGCTCCTACCTTGTATATCATACACACTTAAAATGATTACTTCCAGTCTGAAAGATTTTGCTAAAATATTCAATACCACCATGACAACAAATAGACTTCTGGGTATATACAGTTTACTTCACTTTTAGCTTTATTTTTACCATAGAAGCATCACCCAGAGTAAAGAGAATTTCTAATATACTTTTTCCTCGTAACTCTAGACCTCTCTGACTGGCGAAATCATCTCTTAGATGAAAAATGTTTTTCTCTCACCCTTATACAGAAGAGAAAGATAACCTTTACCCTCAATTCCTGCTCCAGTAAGCCAAGCAGGACATCATTGATTTCATCGACTTTACAACCGCAAGGAATTCATCTGCACAGAGATCTCCACTTAGCTTAGCAGGCCATGAGGAGTTAGGAAAGCATGATGTAAAGGAAAACGTTCCAAAGAAAACTACATTACAAAGAGACCGTTGCTCACACATACACCGATCACAACCAGTTGTATTAATCTTGAATCTGTTTGCTCAAACAGAAGCAGGATTGCTAAAACTGACAACATCTGCTTAAGTTAAAACAATGTCACCGGTACAGAAATGTACACAATATATAAGACATCCAGCAACTGGATAACAAGAGTCATAATTCTTCCTTTAAGCAATGTTTAAATTCCTTGTCTTGACTTTTAGCAAAGAGCTGCTATCAAACTTTGCATGGGATACATTTAGGTGTAAAACAAATCCCGCATTCCAGATAAATAATGCCTAACATTTTCTAATGAAGCCCTACAGAAATTATTTTATAGCTGAAATACCAAAGGTATTGCTTTACTGTACTCCACAATCCCAGTGATAATTACATTTGCTCTGTTTGATCATCCTAAGATTTTAATTTTAGAGTGGTGAAAAATCCATAGACTTGTAAATTGTTTCTTCTTTAATAATTAGGCCCTAACAGATATCAACCATACATTAGCATCATTAGTTCACAGGTATTTTGCAAGGCAGCTCTGAAAAGCACTTCCATATCCCAATGGTCTCCACCATCAGCTGCAACTTCAGGTTTTCTATTGAAATACAGCAAAAATTTTTCCTTGCTTCCCTATGCTTAACTGGATTGCTTGCAGAACATCTCAGATCACCCCCTATCTGGCTCCAAGTGAAACAAAAAGGGCATTTATACTATTATATCCCTAAAAGGGGTCTTCAAGATATTCAGAATATTCTAAACAAAAGATAAAGCTACTTGTAAATCAAAGTTGTTTGTATTTTATTACAAACCTACAAAGAAGTAGTATTTTAGAAGACTTTCTAACACATTCGTCAAAAAAACTCACTTAGGAAAGAATAGCGAACACATATAAGAACTACTAGGAATCAAATAAAGGAACATGTGCAAAAGTAAGCTGTTAGTAAGAGTGTCACTGCCCTCCACCCAACCACAAACCCCACAAACTATCAGTTTAGGAGGGAAGATGTTCTTACCTAGAGTCATCCAGCTAACAATTTGATTCAATATAGGCAATCCCTGTTTGTTCTTAAGACTGTCATGGGTACTGCTCACAACGTATGTCGAAAGTGCAATACTCAACACCTAGAAAGAAGAATCAGACAATGAAACACGTAATTAATGTATGGATCTCTGCCATCCCATACTAAATATGTAAATATGCTTTAGAGTTGCATAAACACCTCATGCGAATCAACATAAGAACAGGAAGCCTGATATGTAGTGTTGAGTATCTCTAGCTTTTTACAATTTACGCTTTTTAAAACTTCCTTCTAGGGTTTTTTAAATTCTTCATATTATTATTTATTTGTGCTATTTTAAATAGTTTAAACAAGTGCTCTGGCTCACTGATTTGACATTATATGCTCTTTGTCAAGACTAACCCCAAACACTGATGTAAACCACAGAAAACATATGCCTCCAGTTTTTCGAGGAGCACTTGTCCTCAAACAGCAGCCACAAAGAACTAGCAGAACCTCCGGCTTCACTGCAGGATAAAGGGAAAGGCTACTGAAGGCAAAGGTTTTGCACGGGCAGCACAGCTCCTGTTAGAAGAGACAGCAGCAGCTGAGGAGACTGGAGGTGGATTTCAAGAGTCTGCAATCTCTGCAGAGTGTTCAAATGAAAATGTCTGAACCACCTCAAGCAGAGCCCTCTGCCTTAGGGAAGCAGTGAAGGTGAAGAGGGTCTTTTTTTTCCTTGACTAATTCAAGAGACACCATTCAGTCATCACACAGGTGCAAATTACCTTAGGAAAATTACCCCATGAGTCAGTTATTTTTGAAAGATGACAATTATCCACGAAAATGCTTGAGCCAAATTTTCAATTACTGCTATTTATTCACAACTCTGCGGTTCCACTAAAAGGCAAATCAAGCACACAGGGTACCTTGCAAATGTGTGCTTTAAAACTGCCATTACAAGATATAATTGCTGTTGTGGCTTTTTTTGTGCAAAGCAACTACACAGTGTTCACATCCATCAGTTTTTACCATACGAATAGCTGCCATTTCCCCAGCAGACATACCCTTTGTGATACCCGGTGGTACCTGTCCAGAGGATACACTTAGCAGTCAGCATTTTTTGGCCTGGTTTCACAGGTGCTTAGTATCTGCTGCTTCTATTTAATTTCAGGCCACAAGAACACGTAACTTTTATTTCTGTGTGACATCAGTAAGCCAGGTTGAAGCACTAAGCCTCCAAAAGCTCAGGGAATTGGCCCCTTTAGACCTCTGATGTTTATTTGGGATGCTTTTGCTGTATTCGGGCCACATCTCTCCCCTTTGATATACCTTTTCAACTTCTTTTAGTGTCATGAACTCTGGTAATCCCTCTGCTATCCTCTAGCCACTGGTGAAGTCACTTTGCCCTTACTTTGTGTCATCTCCCATAAAATACCTTGTGCCTTGGAAGACTTGTGATGACCTGGGCACATTAGCAAACGTAATATACTGCTGCTAGATCTATGCCAGTGTCCAGGGAAGGGCCCAGCTTTGAGACTAAACTGCATTCACAGTTTAAGTAATGTTGAAAGCTGAGAGCAATGTGACCAACAACTCCAGGACTGTGGAACAGTGCAGACACAACCTGGAGATGCAAACCGAGGCCTCCAGCTAAGAATCTGTCCTCTTTCCCCCTTCACAACCTCCTCCAAAGTTCAGAGATTATTCTTGAACAGTTTAAGAGTTGGCCTCTGAGAAACACTCATCTGTAGGTCACAGCTTGAAAGAGGAAAGCAAGGGTGACATCTGCAGTCCCAGCATCTCTTCACCGGCGGTTCTGGCTGGGAGCTCACCTAAGCACCTAACATGGTAACAACCCAGAGAGAGAATGATAGGAGAACCAGCACCATCAGCTGGACTGTATACAAGGCTGGACAAAAACGCTCCTCTGGTTCCCTAGTTCCACCAATATTACATGGGTTTCTTCTGTTTATTTATCCTCCTAATTTAGAGGAGGAAACTAATAAACTGACCACCTGGGACCCACATGAAGCTCAAGCATCCTAGAAATAACAACACGGCCCAACATGATCAACCAACGGAAATAGCAGTGTTTTCGGTAGTGAAGCAAAGACCGGACTTCACTTATGAAACTGCTGGCAAAAAGAAACTGGTGTTTACTCCAGAAAAAAAATAATTAAGCTGAACAGTAAGCACTGCAGCAATCTATCTGGTGGACTAGAAATAACTCCTGCTTTCACCATTCCTGAAGCCTTAATGACTTCCCAAAGATAAAAGTAGCATTAACCAAAAGACAATCCTCTCCTTGCCATAGCAAACAAAATTCAGCAAAATATGTTACTCCTGCTTTAATGATATCAAGAGAAAAGCTGAGAAACTCTTGGCAATTTACAGAAACTGTGAGGGTGTAATTAGTATCTTCTGCCTCAAGCGAACAGTGACATGTATCAAAAATTCAAAATTAGATCTAAACATAACTGAAGATTTTGTAACAGAAATGTATATGTAACCGTATGAAGTTATTCAAGCTTGCATTTTTACCTTTTAAAATGTCCTTATGTATACACTTTTGCTGAAAAATATTTCTGATCATGCTGTTTGGCTGTCTGGGACTTTCTTGTTTCTTTAAGGTTACTACCTATGTTGGAGATCTAGAGCATGCAGGTACAAAAACCAGTGAAAAATGCACAGCCTGTAAATGGCCTCTCAGATCCATACATACTCAGTTGCTAAAGTGTATACTCTGTTCCATTCACGGACAGACCAACACAAAAATACATAGTTCAGGACGAGTTTGAAGGGGATTATCTTTTCTGTGGAGGACTACATGCACACTAGCTGGGGTTTTTTGCTTACTCTGAGGGTCTTCAGTTTCTTTTTGACCAACAGGAGGGCAATTAATGTAATGGAACAAGCTTTGTTCCTTACCAGGCATGTCTTCACTACAGGCTAATTCCCAGATGGAAAAGGAAGCTCGCTTGGACAAGAAAGAAAAAAGTTGTCTTCAGAAGAGAGGAAAATTCACCACAAGCACAACAAAAAGCCGAGGCTATGCTGAATCCGTCTCTTCCTCTGACTGAAATTGGAAGAGAACTGAAAAGGGAAGTGTCTTTATCCAGCTGCGATTCCAAAATAACATACGAAGAATAACTCAGGCAAATAAGAACTACCTCAGTCTTTCAGAAATATTATCTTATTTCTTGTATGAAAATGTACCTCATTCCAAATGAGCAGATGGGTGAAATGTAAGATTTAAAAGAGGGTTCTTGCACACAGACACTACCAAAACAAGGGCGAGGGGTGGAGTAAGGGGATTCTAATCAGAGAAGTTTGGCCAGATCAGTAGGCTTTTTGTTAAAAGGGGAAAAAAAACCACCTAGAAACATCAGCTATTCCTTCTCCATTGTGCAATTCAAAGGCTCTTAGTCAGAGCTGAACCTACAAAAGAGGTTAGCAGAGTGGCTAAGGGAATCCCCAAGACAAACCGTAAAGAGTATGAGGAAGAGTCACCATAGTGAGTATGAGGAAGGGTCACCATATTTTCCACACCATTTCAGTCAATACTTGCCAGAAAAGCGGCACACAAAGACCTGTAGCAAATTAACCTATCTTCTGATTCCCCAAAACAAAGAAACATCAAACAACTGATCTTAGTTTCCTGTCTAGGAAGAAACAATGTTATTAGAGGAAATCATAATGTTCAGTGACTGCCTCCAAACACCACATACGGGGAAGCCGCAAAAACTAGTTTTAAGAAACCCCTCATCAGATGCAAAGCAGGAACCTGATCCTGTGTGCTTATGTATATGAATGTCAGTGCCCTGATCACTGTATGTCATTGCAAAATAGGTATGCTTCATCTGACTAGATGATTCATCTCACCCTTAAAACTGCCTGGGAGTTGTAAATTAACACTCATGTTCAAAATGCTACAAACCAGCATTTTTGAAGATTACGCCCTTCCCTGTCCCCACTGAAAACTCCAACTCAAAAGAAAAAGGAGAACGAGGGAATTCCGTTGCCTAGAAATACTAGTCTTCTGAAACATTTTCTTTCCATATTCCTGTATATTTCAAAGCAACTAAATGCAACCTAAGCTCAAAACAAGTTATTTACTTAGGAACATATAATACCTTTGCCATGTCCCTTTCCTCCTCTCCCAATCCTTTACTTACCCTCAGTGTGAATAGTGGATACCATGTTTTCCACTCCCAAGTAAGCTTTTGAAATAAAAATCTAATAGAGACTAGTAATTAGATGTCACTATTGTAAAATATCCTCTGATTAAGGAGCAATTTAAGGAGCTTTATGATCTTCTTGAAGGTTGGGAGAAAAACGAAGATGTTACTCCCTGAACAAGCAGGCAGAACATTTTCATCTAATTAAGTTATTCAGGGCTCTGTATTTCCCGATTCTCTGAAGTCGGCTCAAGAATAGTCTGGCGTTACTTTTTAACTACAGATCTATTTCATCATCATCATCTGTGAGCTTCTCCACAAAGTTACACCGCATGAGATGCTGCAGCAGTTGTGTGGTGAGCTGACACTGGCTGGATGCCAGATGCCCACCCAGCTGCTCTCTCACCCCCTCCATTTGTTTCGAGGCATTCCAGTAAGAAATCCACTACTGAGTATATATCGGAAATATCTGTCCTAAATGCTTAGGAAAGGCACTGATACCTCTTTTCCACAGTTAAGCCGGAAAAGTTAAAGAGAAACCATCAACACATTATACGTGTGTGCGCGCTCAGGTAAAGGCTTAAAAGCATTCATTATTCTTTCCTCGCCTCCTTTTAACCAATTTGAGCTCCATACCTAAAGCACTGATATAATGAAAGCATTGCTTAGGGCAATAGGAAACTCCAGCACACGAGTCATTCCAATAAAGCTGGTCCTGAAATAAAACCATTATCTTGTAATAAGTTTTTTTTAAAAAAAGGGAGAGCAGACGTGCAAGGTACTATTAAAATCTTAAAAACTCTCTAGAACTTAATTAGCAACTACTATGAAAAGATCTACCTATTTCATGAAGCTATAAAGAAAAAGAAAATCTCATATTTCATCTGGAAGAAGATTTAACCAACAGAAAACCAGCTCCGTATCAGTCTGACATCGTTATTCAACAGCCAGAAACTGGGCAGAACCCCCTGAACCAGCAAGCCTGTCCTTAGTGTGCACGTGCAATTCCTGCAAAGGTCACTGCAAGTTACATACACAAAGTGAAGGCAGGACAGACTCTCAAACTCTCCAAGCAGAGCATCGAAATGTGTATGCACATCTATGTATCAATACATATAAATATGCACAGAATGAGCTTTTCGGAACACAGCATTATGATATTTAAAAATGCCTATTACCACGAGCAGATGGTCCTCTTGAAACAGTCAAGGGGCAAACTCTTAGGAACAATCATTTTCTTCTTAAAAATTGTGGCCTTGGTAGGAACACATACTTAGAAAGCACGTAAAAATTTGCATGTAAAAATGTTCTAATATTCAGAATTACTGAAAAGTAGCAACTGACCTGATAAAAATGTATTCTCAGATGTTCGTTTTTTCTGCACTTATTTTCACTTTTACAAAGAGACGTCAATGAGATGGAAGAGATCAAAACAGTCAGCAAACCAGTTGCTATTCTGTAAAAACAAAAGAACAATAAAATCCCAAGAAATATCATCAAAAGGAAGTTTTCATAGAAGTGCTCTTCACTAAGATGGAAGAATTCATTACGAAATCAAGACTTAATACATTAAGGAAACTTCAACATCCAGCTTCAGAAAAACAAAATCCAATCCAGAATAAAGCAGGAGGTGGTGGGTTTGGGTTTTTTTTTTTGGTTGGGTTTTTTTTTTTTTTAGTGGTTGGTTGGGATTTTTTTTTGGGGGGGTGAGGGGGTGTGTTTGTGGGTTTGGGTTTTTGGTTTATTTTATTTTTTTTTCATACAAGCTTGCCATCCACAAATACAGTTACACTTTTTCATGGCAGTGGCAAAAAAGAAATAATCTTGGCCACACATCTGATCTGTCACCCCTTGTTTGTCAGGTTTGTCATCGAACAGGGTAATTACACCACCATTACTATCACATACATTACTTTGTTTAAATGCAATAGCAAGACTAACCGGAAGATCGTCACTCATCACATAAAGACAGGAAAAAAAAACCAGTGCTTGGCATTATTGAACAAACCTGCTAATTATGACACTATTCTAAAATAATAGACACGATTCACTAAAAGATCAATACTAATATCACCTCTGATTGTCTCCACTCAGTAATCAAGTAAGCAGAGGAACTGTAAAGGCAGCACTAGTTTTTTGCATGTATTCCTCTGTCATGCTACAATCTTGATATGCAAGTAGTCAAACCATGCAGCCCTCGCTTCCACTTGTCCCTTGGCATCTCCACTGAGACTACTGACAAAAATGTCCTTTTGTGACTGCTCCACTCATGGTGTTTTCTCAGGCATAACACAAAAATGTACAGATACTTGATATTCAGTAAAATCAGGCTACATAGGTGTATCTCAGTAGCAATTTTCAAGTAATGATCTAACCGATACACGAACACAGTTGCGGGCTGCTCACTGACAGAACAGAGGTTGAAAGTCAGAGAGATCAGTCTAGTCCAACTAGACATGCTCACAGCCATGTCTAGCTGCTGTTGAATACTTCCACTGATGGAGACTCCACAGCCTCTCTCTGGGGAACTTGTCCCGGTGCTTGGCCTCCCCGAGTGTAAAAAAAAGCTTTTTTCTTACATTTCAATGGAATTTCCTGAATTTTTGCCCATTTCTTCTCTCTTCACTGTACACAGACGAATCTGTCATCTTTATTCTTCTCTCCCAGACAGGTATTTATGTACCTTGATAAGATCCTCCTGAGTCTTCTTTTCTCCAGAATAACCAGTTCCAGCTCTCTCAATCTCTCCTCCAGGATAATCAGTCCCACCTCTCACTCGCTCACCTGTGACAGTTGCTGTAATGCCTTACTCATCATAATAGTCTTTCTCTGGACCTGGTCCAGTATGTCCACATCTCTCTTTCCAGAGAGCCCAGAACTGGACACAGCACTTTCAGATGCATCTCATCAGGGCTGAGTAGAGAGGAATAATCACCTTCCTCACCATCATCCTGGTGATGCCAAGGACACCACTGGCCTTTCATGCACAGGGCATATTGGTGGCTTGTGGTCAAACCAGCTGGTCCCAGACAGTCCTGATGCATAGGAATTACTTCTGCTCAGCTGCAGAACTTTGCGCATCCCCTTTTTTGAACTTCATAAGCTTCCTCTCTGCCCTTTTCTCCAGCCTGATGAGGTCCCTTTGAAGGGCAGCATGGCCATCCGCTGCATCAACCACTTCTCCCAGTTTTGTATCACCTGCAAACTTGTTGAGGGTGCATTCTGTCCCATCATCTAGGTCACTAATGACGATGTTAAACCATTATTGGCCCCAGTACCAATCCCTGCTGTATACCAATAGTGACTGGCCTCCAGCTGGACTTTGTGCCGCTGCTTACAGTCCTTTGAACTTGACAGTTCAGCCTGTTTCCAGTCCACCTCACTGTCCACTGATCTTGTACATCATCAGTTTGTGTATGAGGATGTTATGGGAGACAGTACTAAAATCCTTACTGAAGGCAAAATAAACAATATTCACTGCCCTCCTCTGGCTCACTGAGCCAGTCTTCTCATTTTAGAAGGCTACCAAGTTGGTCAAGCATAATTTCCCCTTCACAAATTCATGCAGACTACTCCCAATCACCTTCTTGTCCTTCCTATGTTTAGAAATGGTTTGCTTCCAGGATTAGTTGCTTGAGCACCTTTCCAGGGATTGAGGTGAGGCTGACCAACCTGCAGCTCCCTGGATCCTCTGTCACCCTTCCTGAAGAGAGCAGTAAGAACATCTGCTTTCTTCCAGTCCTCAGGAACCTCTCCTACCAGCTGTCGCCACAACTCTTCAAAGACTAGCACAGCAACATTAGCCAGCTCCTGCAGCTCTCTTAGGTGTATCCCATCAGGGCCCACAGACTCACGCATGTGCAGTTTGTTTAAGTGTTCCCTAACCTGATCCTCTTCCGCTAAGGCTGTGTCTTGCTCCAGACTTTCCCACAGGTCTCAGCAGTCTGAAGGCTGGGGTTCCTGATGGCCAGTCTTACCAGTAAAGGTGGAGGCAAAAGAAGGCCTCAGCCTTTTCCATGTCTTTTATCACCAGGTCCCCATCCCAATCAGCAGCAGGGTCACATTTTCCCTAGTCTTCCTTTTGCTGCTGTATTCTGTCTTGTAGCACTTTACATCCCACACCAGATTCAACTCTGGGAGAGCTTTGGCTTTCCTAACCTATCCTGCATATTTAGACAGCATCTCTATGTTCCTCCTGGGTCATCTGACCCTGCTTTCACCTCCTGTATGCTTCCTTTTTATGACTGAGTTGAGTCAGGAGCTCCCTGTTCGTACCATACAAGTTTTATTAATGTACTGAAGAAGCCCTGACCTGACACACAGTGCCACCGCTCAAGAAAAGATTTAATAAATGCAGCTATTTCTCACTGGCACTCTAATTTCTCTCTCCTGTATCTCCTCTCCCAGCAACTCCAATATCTTCAATATCCTGAAGTGTCACATATACATATATTTTTAATTGCTGCTTCAAGCCTTTTCAGCTTCAAAACTCCCTTCACAAGATTCAGACGGGCGCAAACTGTTACAGAGGTACAATGTTTCATTAGAAGAACAAATAGGAAGATGTACAGCCTGGGTAAGGGGAATGGAAAGAAGTGTCAAGGAGGAAGATCTGAAGGTAATTTAATTCCATTTTGATTTCTAAGCTGTGATCAAATGTTCTAAAGAACAAAAACCCCTCAGTTTGGAGCAGCAGAAATGCATGCATGTATATATACAGTTAAGAGGTTGTTAATACACCCAAAGCAAATCTGTCCTGAGTATTTCTAATGTGCCCAAAGCATCAAGATTAAGAAGGGTTCTCAATAGATAGATTTAAATCACATTGAAAAATATTGAGGCAGAATGTCAATAATTTTGGAAATATTTGGGCTCATAATTCTAGCCGCAATCATGTATTACTGCTCAAACCCCGTATTTTACTGAGGATCAGGCACCCTGGCTCTGACAGGACACAGTATCTTCTGACAGACAGCAGAAGGAGTCATTGCAGTCCAGGGCAATTCAAGTCTCTCTCTGCAGTAACTACAATGCTACCACAAGCCTAACGCCTTCAGGCCAACCACCTGGATTGCATCCAGATATGAGAGAATGAAAGAGTAGCTCACAAGAGGAGAGGGACAGATGATAAAGAAGCACTACAAAAAAAACCCCGCAAATCAACAACTGTAGAAAACACCAGACAAGCAGCATCAGAAAGGAAAATGCTGAACAGAGAAGCAGAAATGGAAAAAGAAGAGACAAAGGAGACACTAAGAAAGAAGAGAGCTCTGCCCATCCTATTTGTTCTATTTCCCTCAATATCTCATTAGGTACAGAGTGCTACTCAAAGACAGATTACTCAAAATTAGATGAAGGAATTCAGAAAGATGCTGTCAAAGTAAATTGCTTTTGAATAAGTTTTCTTATTCACATATGTCAGCGGTATTTACCATGTTTGCACCCCAGTGAAGCTCCTCCTTTAATGATGACCTTTATCTTCATGTAAAATTTGCAATTTTTTGTATTTTGAGAAATGTTTCCCTCTACAAGAAATTACAGAATAACACAAAGAGCAAATCGATGTGGCAAAAGAATTTAAAGTCTCTTCTCATTCACATTAGTGAATAACTGAGGTCTCTATAATCATGTTATTTAAATTCTGAATTTCAATACCTGTCTCAGCCAGCTTTTAATAATACAATTCCTTGCATATATCAAAAGTCAGCCTAAATTTTGAATATCAAAGAGGGAAATAAGTTTAAAGAACAAGATTAGATTCTTACACCAGAGAAATGTTTGGTTCTCTTCCTACAACAGGCATTAAAGGAAATATTGCCAGGAGCACACACAGAAGAGTCCAGATCGATGCTGTTGTCTAAAAGAAGAAAAACAAATGGGATTTTTTGGAGGTCATGTGGACAGACAATTGTCTAATCAGAAAAAAAATACTTCAGAGAACTACTAATGGCTACTAGCGTCTCCCACAGGCAAAAACTTCCTGCATCTATCAAAAGAATAATTAACTTAAGAGCAAGCACAGGGTCATTGGTATTACAGCACTTCAACTTAATACAGAAAAGAATCTCATTTACACAGCTGTCAAAATCTTATCAAAGACTATGAGAATTAAAGCTAAGCTTATACTTAAAATCACTTTCTCAAAGTGTGGCCTTCACACACACTGCCGTTGCCAGAAAGCTGATGAGTAACCTTATGGAAGAAAGGAATAAAATTAATCTCATCAGAAGTTTGCAGCAGCTAACTAATCACCTATTCTCTAGCAATATGTTAACATTTGCCAGTCTTTGAATCTGAATGCCATTTGATTTAACTACCATAATCATCTAAGCAGTTCTCAATTCTTTGCTAGGAGAGGAAAAAAAACCCCAACAACCAATCCCAGGTATTTTACTCTAAATAAAGACATTAAGAGCTGTATCACTTAAAGTTTTCAAGCTCAAGTCAGATTCAAGCTCCTGAAAAGAAGTTTTCCGTGCTACAAAACATCTTCCATGTATAGCCAGCTCTAAGACAAGCTGCTCAATTACAATAAAAAAAATTGTAAATAAACAAATACAAGCCTCCACCTTGACAGTTCTTGCAAAGCAAGACTTAGCAGTTTGACTCCAATTTTTTTTAATTAAAATGTTAATGTTACCCCAGAACTCTAGATTTTAGGTATCCTATGAACTAAGAGATGTTTGAATAAAGTAATGGAAGAAATGTCTCTTATATTAAAGGTTCTGCCACTTCAAACCCATATCTACAAAAGTTGAGCTTTTTCCTGGGAAAAACAGTACAGAAAGCTGCCTCTGAGGAACAACATGTGCCAGCAGACTGCAGACAATTATGAATTGACAAATATTTTTCAGTTATCTTCATTTTTTTTCCCCGATACATGATCATATTAGTTAAATGGTGGCACTTTCACCAATCGTGCATGTCAACACTTTTGCCACTGTGACAATTTGATAAATGATGTGCATTTCATATGATTTTAAGTCAAGCATTTTTTAGTTATCATTAACAACAGGAAACTGATAGCTAACTCATAGCTACCCCAAAATTTTTAAGCAGTCTTATTGCTTGTCTTGTATAACAGATCTCTCCAGATGATATTAAACTCCCTTGCCTTACTACGTGCTGCTCATGACAGAGATCAGAATAAGAGCATAACCAAACAAGAATCTAAAGCAGCATTCCAAAGAGACCAGTCCCAATATCCTAAGATGCAATCAGCTGTTAGCCATTTAAAATCCTCTTTTTAAGCAAAGCAATACAGTACCTTTGCTTGAACCCACAGCTGTGTGACCACTGGCCAGCCAGCAAAGACAAGAAGACCAATAGTAAGCGTAGAGCGGTAGAAAAAGCTGAAGACCTAATAAAAAAAAAAAAAAAAAGAAAATCCAACAGAAGACTGAAAAACAAGCACATTAATAAAACCTACAATTCCTCAAACAGGTACGATGCTAGCAATGAGATAACCGCTGGATAAAATACTTACTAGTATTTCAATTCCCAGTGTACAAACCAAGATAAATCCTATAGACTGACCAATACGAAGCGACAAGAGATTTCTGGCAAGGTCTTGAATAACAGGAAGTCTGTTCAAAATGATGGAACAAGATAGTAATTGTTTTTAAAAAACAGAAATAATAAAGGATTTTACCTTTGAAGGGTGGGGAGGGGGTAAAAGCACAAGAAATATTTCAGGTACTGCTGATCCTGTCTGCTGTTTAGAAACAGAGAAGGTGATGGCTTGAGGATCCTTCTGCCCAGTTTTACTTGATATAAAAATTTACAATAAAACCCTCCAGCTTTTTCCCTCCTATTTCTGGCACATCTTCACCAGGATTTGGACAAGCTTCAGATTACTCTTTATCCAAATCGACTCTGCATTTCTGAATATTTTTGGTTATGCTGTGCTTAATGTCCGTCATAACTGATGAAACATTCAGAAACTTTAGAGACAGAAAAAAAATCCCCTGTTAGCTTTTCCAGTGGTTTAGGAGGCAGCTCATTATCTAACTGCAGTTGGTCTCATGTTCTCTTAATAATACCGAGTTGGTATCTACAGAATTGCCAGTAGATGAGGTAAGCAATAGAAATCAGAAGGTAACAAGTATTGCTGGATTTGGAATAAAAGGAGACCCAAACAAGGCAAATTTGTTTCAGTAACAGAGCACATTCCTCAACATGTCCACCACATGTTCTCCAAAAGCAACTGGAGTTCAGCATACTTGACACTCTGCAGGATCAGACTATTTCAAAATTACTGAAGAAAAGGAACAACCTGTCTCACTTTACCAAAGAAGTCAGCTGCTACATGTATTCACCCCAAGATTTTAGCATCCTTTTGCTACAGTTACAAGAGTACTAAGAACATTTTGTCTTGGAAAGACATTAATTTATTTTTGCTAATAGAAAAGATATCTTCTAGAATTGGCAGCTGTATCACTCAGTTTGGAAACTACTCTAGATGTCAAATGAAATATTAACCAGAGTCCCCTCTGGTTAATATTAACAGAGTTCCTGTCCCGTCTCAGGAAGCATTTCAGGCAGTTTAATAAAATTTTATCTAACTTTTTCTCCTAAGCTTATGGAAAAAATTTAATTGTCAACAAAAAGGAAGCACAGACGCGGTTTTATAAAACATTCT
This sequence comes from Charadrius vociferus, assembly GCF_000708025.1. Lineage (NCBI taxonomy): Eukaryota > Metazoa > Chordata > Aves > Charadriiformes > Charadriidae > Charadrius > Charadrius vociferus. The sequence continues at coordinate 51,577 of NW_009648148.1, read as the reverse complement.
TCGTAAAATGTATTCTTTACTTACTCTCTCACAACTGCGTACCATACAGCTACTGGCAAGAGACAGTATACATAGTATGTCCAAGGACATGTTTGAATCAACAGGAAAAAAGCTATTATCATTCCAACCAAGGCAAAACCGTAGAAGAGAACAGTAGTTTCCTGAAAAACAAATGGTTGGACAAATATTCCTGAAACAGCAATAAAAAGTTTTGAACTACATGGTATTTTCCATTTGTTAGTTACACAGTAAAGCAAATGTTATTTTAACACAGTCAGTCAAGCTGCCTTGTGTCTATGTACACAACTCTGGATACTGTTTCCAGCCAGATGAAAAAAAACAACAGTAGGATTTGAAGATCTAATTCTAAATATGTCTCTGCAGTAAAATCTCCACAGGCAAGGAACACTTGTACAATCTGGAAGCCCAATGTATGCAACGTTATTTATGTTCAATGGATACTTGAAATCCAGTGGAAGTCAGAAACGCTAAGGGTCTTGGAAAAAAGAATTCTCTTAAATTTAGATTCTAAAAACAGACTTGGAGCATAACCTTTTGAATTCAAGTTCACAGCATTACGGACAAAACGTTCAATGAAAATTCCATTAGCACATTTCCCCCTCCTGCTTGATACATTTGTAAGAGCACTACCATGTACTCAAAGAAACACGTTCCCAGGCTGAGACAGATGTAAGGAGGAACATCAAAGAGAGAAAGAAAATTTTTAAAATGGGTAATCTCAGCCAGGTAGGCTAGTCCTTAATCATCAGGTAGCAGCAATCTCGTTTGTGCTAAGAGAAGCGTTAAACAATCACTCTGCATCTGCCTTTTACCCGGTCACTGAACTATTCTTCCTTATTTAGGGACATTCAGACATCAGAAGAATTACTGGTAAGGGAAGGTTATGTACAAGTTTTAAAGAAACAATTTTGTCTTTATGTATTGCAACTTGACATCACAAAGGCAGCTTTAGTGACTGAGCAGTCTTCAGCGTATTTTGTAGGTAATGACTGAAGACACTGTTTTCCTCTACATAAATGCCAATTTCTTTGAATGAGTTATGTAGACAGACACGACTATGTTAAATATGCTGAGAAGAAAACACATTCAATTAGCAGTTCACATAGATGGGTTAGCTTTTTTCTGCTCCCTTCCCCCCCGCCCTGTAACTGACATACAACTGCCTTGATCTAAAATGACAGCAAATGCGAGTTCTAAATGATTTTTAAGACAGAATTTTTGCTAAGATATGCCATTACAGTAAAAAAAAAGTCATACAGAAAGCTCACCTAATGCAATTTTATTAATTTTAAATTTTACATTCACTGACATATAGACAGAATGAATATGTATAGATATGATACACACACAATATAATTTATCATTGAATGAGTAAACACATACAATCAACATTTTATTCCATACAGAGACATAAATAATAGAGAGCCCGATATAGTTGGTCATGCATAGAAAATGGAAATCAGATTTGCATTTTCTGTGGATGTTTAAAAATAGATTAAAAGGTTAGGCTTCTTGATAAGCAAAACAACACACCACTCTAAAAGAAAAAAAAAGTTTTTTCATATGCAGCATAAGAGAAAAACTTTTAAAAATCATATATAGAGGATATGCAGTTTCATTATTTAGAGGTGCCTTTCAGATTTTGTAAGGCTGTGCTTTGCAGAAGACTATTTGTCAATGGTAGATTAGTTTCTCAGCAAAATTCCTTAAGTACCTCCAGTATTAGCTATAAACCAAGTAAGTTCCATATATAAAGCATTATCCCCACACTGTGATTCCATAAGTATTTAGGAACACTAAAAGGGGTTTCTACAGAAAAAGGCCTCTTACTAAAACTGGGGGAAGAAAAGTTCTATAGACAAAGAACTAAGAAACCTATTTTTTTTTCTACCAGTGTTACTAGCATAAAATTTGTCTTCAACAAGCAAAAATCAATATACCAAATGAAAATCTGATGTCAACTAAAAATGTGAAGTTTTTGTTAAATGTACGTATTAATATGCCAAATACCCAGTCTATTTATTTTAATTATTTTGTTCATATCTAACATAACATGCATCTTGGATTATTTCTTCTCAGTTATTTGATGAAAGAAAACCTAAATCATGCAGTACAGCACTTACGAATATTTTCCATTTCAATTTTGTTTGATCAGTTTCATTAAAGGCCAAGACTATCTAATTTCAGCCAGTAGTAAAGACTTCAAGATAGCATGATAGGAATTTTCTCAGAGTAATATATTGAAGGCAGTAAAGATGCTAAGTGAGTGCTCATTCTCATTTACATTACCAAATGAAACAATTCCTTTTATTCCGAAACAAATTCTTGAAGTTTGAGAGATCCGTGCCCCCCCAGGCTTTAATTCTTCTCTAATGAAATGCTAGCTTTTTACCTGTTCACCTTTTTGAGGTACCTCTTTTCCTGATGAATGACTGAAAGTAAATGAATTTCCTAGGATTTTGTACTTTGTGAAAAATCAAACCATAATAATCTTGTCAAAAAGAGCTTCCTTCATCTTTGATGTCTTCTGCTACACCCTTGCAAATCACAAAGAGCAAGAGAGCAAGCCAATCTGTAAAACCACAGTTCACCTTTCTATTAAAACAGGTTATACATTTTAAAAACGCCATGACTGGACTGCACAGCTTCTGAAAACTGATTTCACATTGCCAAAGAGGACAGGAACAAAATAATTCGCACGCTAATGTTTTTTTGGCCTTAAAGTAAAGAACAAAAGTCAAAATGGAAGCCTGAAGTCTGTATTCTTTCAAACAAGTATTATTACAACAGAGTGCTGACTTTACCGCAACTAAGGCTGAAAACTGGCTTCTGGTTAAAGACAGACCCTCTAATAGTTTTAAATCACTATGTTTGCTCACACTTGCATTAGCATCCAGTAACATGCACAGCTGCACGAAGGAAGAAACTGAGAAAGCACAGTATTGCTTGCTCAGACTTACACGGCTTAGGAATACTGATCCTAATAAATGGACCAAACCCTAACACTACGCAGGATTACAGTAGCTAGAAGACTCCACAGCTTGCCAGTTTCCACGTGTTGTCAAAAGAAGTGGAAAGTGTACAATTTGGTCTCCCACACAGAGTCACCAGGCATATATATAATGCTGAAAACTGATAGAAAAAAAAATTATTGCATGTTTCCAACCTACCTTATTATTAGTTTGGACAGTCTTGGTCAAATTGGTATGGGTCTTGATAATCACCAAAATCACGTAAGTTGTCCAGCCCACAAAACCCATTGCAATACTCAGACCCAGGAATAATCTATCGTAAGTATGGTAATAAGACAAGCCTTCCAAAGCAAGGTTAATCAGGGTTTTGCACAGAGATACCTAGAGGCAAACAAAACATACAAGCAACAGTTTAGAATAGTGGAAGTTCCACTTCACAAATCGACGTTACTGACAGCAAGTGGAGCTCAAGCAGCATCGCCACTCTCGGCACATGAGTCCTCTCTGTGCCCAGGTACAGTGTTTTGGCCAGCACCAACTGCTGGAGTACACACTCCTTTGGACTCCTGTTGGACATAAAGTCAACCGTCATTTGGCTCCTTCGCCACCATCTCTGGCCATCACAGTGGTCAGATGGTGAAAGGTACATAGACAGCACACCCTGAATACCACCGACCACCAAGCATGCCACTTGTTTTTCCCATGAGCATCTGACCCATATATATATATATTCCACTATAAGTAACACCCCCCAAAAAAACAGTCATGTGCTTCTGAAGGCATAACATTTACAGAGGAGGATTATGGATGCAGCTGGAACATGGTCACTCTCCACAGCCTGAAATACCCACTTCCTGGGGATGGATGTTCACCACTTCAGTAGTATCTGACACCCCAGGCATTTTGCCTAATCACCAGAGGTGAATTCAGAGATAGAACTGGAGCCCCATTTCATTCACAAAGCAGCTGCTCGGGGCTCTCAGGATGCAAATCATTTGGATACCAGAAGGGTTGTATCCAGTCTAATCACAGGTCCCCTTACTCAGTACCTCCAGTGGGGAGACACCCTATTAAAGACAGTGCTTTTTCCCCGCCGTGAGTGTCATTCCTTACACAGAGGTGTGCTGACCCCTGTGATCTACCCAAACATGGGAAGCTCAGCTGTGTAATTTGTGGTCACAGAGGATTGTCTGGTGATTAGAAGATCTGTAAGGAAGAGTATAATAAGAAGTCGAGCATGCATGACGATGCTTCTCTATGTGTCCAGGTATCCACTTGGGACTTAACAGCAACAATCAACAGAAAAAGGTATGTCAACTACTGAAGAGATCACAAGTCTGCCAATGGGCAAACTCACCCAAAATCACGTCATTCCTGAGGATACAATAACAAATGCATATTTGCAATGCAAAGAGCTGTAGGGTTGAGGAGGCAAAGAATCACCTGTACCCTGCAGCTGGTAACGCACTGACCTTTCTGCACTGTGACAGGAAGCTGGGGACAACCAGGGCACAGGAACAAGCCTGATGTCTTAGTGATCAAGAGTGAACTTGAACACATTGGGCACTCAAGTGAACAAGGGGTAAAATTTATATGCAATCAACAACACAAACTCGCAGGTTCTACTGCTGAAAAGTATAAAATGTCTCCTTTAAGTAAATGTGTGACGACCAAGTAGTATTAGGAAACAAAAAGAAAACCTGCTCCCACAACAAAACAGGTCCACTGATTTAAACTGAGCTATTTCCAATTTACAATGAGGTAAATAAGAAGGCACAAGGTATAAAATAGATCTAGCTGTCCTGTGCATAAACCAGTAAATTTTTACCCTGAGAAACATATTAGGGAAAAAGAAGAGCTGAACCTTAACACATAAAGGAATTATTCTTCCATGCACCTCGCAGGTTAAAGGTAATCTTACATATTCAACTTTTTAATGTAATTTTTAACGCAAAACTCAGTGACCAGACTAAACATGTTAAAATGAACGATTTCTTTGCATCATTTAGCTCTACAAATTATTTCTGTGAATGTCAGAATACAAGAACTGGTGAACCGTTCCCACTGAGCACCCTGTTGCACAGTGTGTGGTACAAACGCTTAGGAAAGTAATAGCAGAACTGGGATGCACAGAACAATTCCACATATAGCTAACAGTCTCTGGCAAACTGAAATGTGAAATTAAAACCAAGAACAGCTGGTTCAGGTAAAAGAACAGAACAAAGCAGGATCTATGAGGGAGCAAGACATCCTACATTTTTTCATGCAACGAACAGCCCAAGAAGTGTGAACATGAACTACATCCCTCAGTTTCTCTCTCAATTTACCCTTTTTTACAGTGGAAAATAAAAACATACACTGTGTGTTAGTATACTACAGAATGGTAACAGAAAGTTTAAGAAGTATGAGAAAGAAATACGGCAAGTTGGTATTATTCATTAGAACTGATGTAAAAATGCAAGATTTTGGAGACTTACAGTGGGATTTTATTTGTGTTAATAAGTGAGATGTGCATCATAAGGAAGGAAAAAAGTTTTATTTCCCAGTTGCATTTCAAGTTAAACAGATCTAAATATTTATATACAATAGAAGTCCCTGTAAAAAGTTTCTAGGAGGCATATAGCAAAATCAGACTTACCGCTTCATCGTACTTCTGCTGCTGAATATATAGTCTTGTTTTCTTTAAAAAGTTGATCTGTTCAGAATCAGAAAGTGGTCTGTACAACAATATAAAGAGATATTAACATTTCTTCTTTTCATGAGCAGACGAAGAGGCAGAAAAAACTAACTTTTTAATAAAAAAATTACTCTGGGATGAAACATACCAAAATATTCTCAGCTTCATTAGAGGTAATTGTGTAATTTAAACTAATCCGTTCCGCTATATTAATCTTCACACTTGTGTCAATACTGGTGCTGTCTAACTTACCCCAAAATTCTTGCATTAAGAGACATTTCTGTTATGTAGATGTTCCCATCTAATACTGCTGAAAATTATCTCCCTTGTGCATTATTATTGACCACTGCTCTGGACAAGAAGCACTGCACATACAAGAATTAAGCAATTTAAATGATCTTATAGATGGTTCATAAGCCTGTCAGTGTAGGACAAATTGTTCAGGTTCCACACTGACAGCAGATGTTGCCTAATAATCTCTTTGAGAAACAAGAGGTCCCTGTTACACAGGGAGCTGTCAGAGTCCCCAAAGCAGGAGACAACACGGTTACCTGGCTGCACTGAGGTCAGTGATGAAAACCTCTTTGATTTTAATGAATTTGGTCATCAACCTAAATAATTGCTACAGTTCTTCCCTTACAGAAAGTAGCAACATGGAGAAACAAGCCAGTCAACCAACCTCCACCAAATGAACAGGGAAGAAGTAATTTTTCCTGTTTCATTTTTTTTCCCAAGTCAAACACTTGGGAACCACTTCTTGTCACCCAGAAGCATGTGAGACATCATCAACAACTCATACATACCATCTTTTGAGCTCTGAAATATATTAAAAGGATTCTGTGCCTGAACTATCTGAATTTTTATTACTAATAACATCCTAGTATATTGTGATACCGTTCCTTTGATTTCAGAGCACAACAGTATCGTACAAGAGTTTTCTAAAACATAGTGGATAACAGCAGCAGTAATGCATCTTACTTTTGAGAAGACTAAATGAAATAACTGTATTAAAAATGTTTGACTTCTCAATCTAGAAAAAGAATCAAAGGATGGTATCTATAAAGATGTAGGAAAAGACAGGTCCCGTGGAAAAGGAAGAAGGAAGGAAAAGATGATGACAAGGTGACGGTGTTCGATCACCTTAACTTTGTGGGGAGAACAGGGTATTTTAGAAAACAATTGAAAAATAGCAGAGACAATGTTGGTTGTTGCTGCACCTTCATGACACGTCCCTATGAAAGCCAACCTTATGGCTTTGGTGGGAGTTTTCACCATGTGTGGAGATTAATAGGAGGAAAAAAGGTAACTTAGCTTTTAGGTAAGGATTTTAGAAAATCTGCAATAAATATTAAGCAGCTTTATTTAGGACTTAACTACATCCAAGATGTTCCTGTGTTCACTGTTCCATTTTTATTGTTTTACACACACTATTTTCTGTGGATTTTATCCTTGTCATATTCAATGCAAATTTTTAACATGGTAAAAAAGCCTTATTTTTACCTTTCACTTTGTACCTTTAGTCATTTAGCTATAAACCCTTTAATTATCTTTTTATTCTCAACAAATCATTTTATTATTAACGAACAATAGTCTTTACCTATTCCTTCTTGGGTGACATCACCTGGGATCTCTGTACATGGATGGTGTAACAAAATAAGTGGGTTTTTTAAGCAGTAAAGCTTCAGTTAGTCAAATTCAGAAAGCAATTATTTTGTCAAATGGCGTTACCATTAGCATGTTCATTGTTAATTTTCAATAGCTAACATCATACCACACATTCTACCTTACTTCCGTATGCATGCTTTTCAAGATGCTGAATTTAAAATTGTCTACAGATAGGTTTTGTACAGTTTATGAATTCCACCAGAAATTAAGGACTGTTTGTATATAACTATCAAAATGCAAGTTTCACCCTGAATGGATGGTGTGATCGTCGTCTTAGATATATTTTGCCTCCATATTAAGCAAAACCTCAAAGAAATTATTAGAAAAAATTTGCATCTCACACAGACTAGAAAGAAGAGCTGCCAAATGTGCTGATTATGACTTGGTTAAGGAATGGATATAGCTCACCATAAGCAGCTTATCATCCATTCAGGACCATGATTCACTTCCTAAAGCTGACAAAGTAGATGCGAGATTTAAAAGGAGCCCCTTGCAAGATGCAGTAGAAAGTGTAAAGAGACAAAGCTGAGCCATGAACTGAAGTGGAAAGGTGCTAGAGAAAGGAGGCAGGAAATTTAGAAATGGTGGTTCTATAAAACCTACAAGACTAATCAAACAACAAAACCACAAGGAAAATTTAAATCTGAGAAGTTCAAGTGTGAACTATTCTCAGCACCACTTAATTTTATCTTAAACTATTTAAAAGGTTTTGAATACGAGACAGATACTGTAAGATCAGAGTTATTTCCCTGTGTTTTAGTATGCAATGTGCCAGAGGCACTACTAGAATGCCAATGTATTCTCAAGGTCACTTAATGCACACATCCATGCAACAGTTAAATTAATAGTAATGAAGTGAACTTACTGATCATTATTACAAAGATTCTGAACTCTGTAAAGAAAACGAAGTTATGTATGTATGTTCTCCTCCAAGCTACCTATCACCAAAATCCAACGCTACCAAATGCAAGATGACTAGTCTTGACTAGTAAAATCAAAAGACTTTTTCTGTAACACAAAAATACCTGTCCTACTAATTAACAAACACACACAAAGAGAATTCAGTCAGTGGACTCAACTCTGTCCTCTGATTCTTGTCTTGAAAGTACTGCAAAATGCATTTGCTGTAAAGTGTAGTACTCTGAGGTTTAACACAATATCAATCAGGATTCTAAGGACTTAAGATTATATTCTTCACAGGAAACAGTGGTGGTTCTAGAAGCAGAATTTTGTTTTTCATGATGACTGTCAGAGATTAACTTTCTAGCTCCAGACAGAAATCACAGCTTCACCCATGAATAAACATAATTAATTATGAAACAAAACAATTGGGCTGATTGTGCAAGTGCTTGTAAACTATCCCTTCTGAGATGTTAGCTACCCTTGTCATAAGTATACCTGACAAAATTAATCTTTCCAACATATCATTCACGCTTCATATAAGCTATTTGACAGCACTAACAACAAGACTGTGATGAAGTATGCTCACCATAGCAATGTCAAGGGGACCTCTCTTTGGCCAATGACTCTTGTTTATCATCACACTGCAGAAATTACCATTCCCAACAGCACAGGTAGCATGCTGCAGTCAAATCATGAAATAATCTTGGAAGAGAAGGAGATGTCTTGCAAATACATCTGTATCCACCACTGCTAGTTTGTTAATTTTATTATGCCTGGTTATTTGGGTAGTGATTAATAGTCATTTTATTATACTGTACATTTTCCAGAATTCAACTATAAAAAGTAACCCTTTAGGATCTGTGGTAGTTTAACAGTTAAAATGCTGCAGATTTAATAATGAAAGCCAAGGAAGCAAAGACCTGCAGATGCAACGTCCAAAGAGAAAGGGTGAGATCTTTGCCTAGCTCACCGCCAGATGAAAACAAATTTATTTCAGCTGCTTCACTCCACACACACATCCCTGTACGTAAAACAGATAGAATACTCATGCTTGGGTACTTAATTTCTAGCAGGAGAACTCAATAATCTCTTCAACATAAACTCAATGTACCTGAATATTTTCAGCTCACGCACATCTACCTCCTCCTATCATTGCCTTTTCACACTCTCCACTAGAAAAAAAAACAACAACTAACCAAAACTGTGCATCCCACAACACACTGAGAGTGGCAAGATTTGCAGAAGACACAGTGATCGCGTTTCTCTGACCCATATCCACCACCAGCAGCAATCAGCAGTAGCTGCTCAGCAGACTTCAGTCTTCTGACTTGCCATATTGGCTGTTGGGGGATACCGAGAAAAGGACCAACTATTCCTGTTCATTCAAACCTGAAAAAGCTAGAGGATAAGATATACATCCCTTGAACCTCATGATAGCTCCAACAAGGCAGGGCAAGGCCATCTGAATAAAGCCTGCTAGGATTTTGTACGGGTGTCCTTCTCCTGAACACACCTAAGGCAGACCTTCTCATTTGCTTTGCTACTTGTAACCTCAAAATGCTTGGCAGGGAAAAAGGCATCAGACTGCTACCGTCCAAACAACTCCGGCAACCTCTTCTGCCAAAAGGCTGAGCAGCCACAGGTTCTTGTTCTCTTCTCCATAAAAGACGATCCCTGCCATCTTGGCAACTTGCAAGAAATCCCCCTGGTTAACGTTTCCTCTCTCGCCATGAAGCTCTTCCACTGGCACCATCTCACCGAGCAGCCCAGGCCTCTGCTACCCACCCCTGTCCTCCTGCCACTTGGGTACTGAGGGGGGCAGGGACCAGCACTTCTCTGCTCTAACCATGGGAGAAAACTGCCACCAACAGAAGCGGCTGAGTATGTTCAAACTCTGTTTGCCACCCCATCCCTCTGTGAGAGGGCCATGCTAAAAATGAAAGATTGCTTCCAGTCCAGCAACTCTGCAATCAGCTGAAATACTACTTATAACACCCACTATTACTGCTTTGATCCACATCACCGCTGCTGGCAAAACAGCATCTCGACAGTGCAGAGGCCTGATATTTTTGCAAGGCTGCTATTCAAAAATTATACAAGTAATCAAACAACAATTTTTCAAAACCTGTTTCAGAGTAGCAACAGGCTTCACAAAGTCAGTCTCCCATGACAGCTGCCTTCAAACATTCGCACCATACAAGAGACAGCCCTCAGAAAGCATCAGAAGGGTAACAGGAAAGTAGAGACACAGATCTTGCATTAAATACTATTAATTTAGCAGAAACATGACTGCACGCTTATGCCTGCTCCACATCAAATTTACCCATTAGCAACCCATGAGCATGGAGATTTTGTATTAATGATAGAGCAGTCACAAACTAGCCTAGCTTTATTGTTCTATGATTTCTTTTGAAGGTAAGGTGCATAGCCTTGTAGGAGCAGAATGAAATGCACAATATAAAACCTTCCCACTTCTCCATCAAGAGCAGAGAATCATCAGAAAGAAAGTGAATGGCAAGTGATGCAAAGTCATGAGTTCATACAGCAAAGCATGGAAAAATTGATCAAGTAAATATTTCAAAAATCAAAGTCGGGAACCATGATGTTTACTTTCTGTTGAACTTGCTGTGCAGTACAGAGTACACAATGCTACTAGGGGCAATGATCAGTAAAAAAAAATGTGTTTCAGTTCTATGAACTTTACCAAATTACATATTTACATGAATTTCAATAGCCAGAAGTTGATTTTTTCCATTTTCAAAATGTGTTCCATTCCAGTTCTTTAGATGTGCCTACTCCAAAGAAAGAATTGTTTTACTGTATCCACCAAAGATAGACTGAAAGCGCATACTATGAGACATAGAAACAGTCCTTTGCGTATGTTTTAGTTTTGATCAAAGAGTGAAGTTGCAAAGATTAAAAGATTTGGTGGGTAACTTTCAGTGATCCTTAATCTGTTTAGATGTCCTGAATTTTAAATGTTTACTAAACCATTTTCAGGTAAGCCACTATAACAGCAAGCCCTATGAAACTTGATTTTCATAATTTTGAAGCAAGATGCATGTTGTTTACAGATTAGAAAAGTTACAGTGGTGTTTTTAGTGTGCTAATGCTGTGCTTTTTTAAAGGAAAGGTACTCCACATAAATCTACACTAAAAGCCCAGGACCCTCAATATTCCCTCTCCCGACTTGATCTACTCTCTTTCCCCCTGCCATTCCACTGTCAGAAGTTTCAGTCTTGGAGCATCTAAATTTCAAGTAGGTTTTTGTGTTTCTGGGTTTTCTGACTACCGTGTTAGATTGTAAATCAGCCAGTCTAGCTGTAGGGTTGTACTTGGTTATCTTTGCAACATTTTTTCTTTTAAGAAGCATTAAAAAGCACTGCTGTATGCACTAGGCATTCCAAAAGAAAGTCAGTAAGAGGGTCCTGTTTTAATTTCTGACATTTTTGTTCTTTAAACCATAATGAAATGAAGGGAGGGGACACACACTTCCACAAACCAAAGAGAGGAAAAAAGCATCTTTACTGACACATTGCAAAAACCTACCAGTACACCAGCACACTTTTGTATTCAGATTTACAAACATGCAAAGGAGGAAACAGCGGGACATCAGTGAAACCGCAGGAAGTGGTCTCACTGCTAATGGTCTAATCCTGGACTGTCAAGTCCTAAGAATTAAAACAGCCTTTTAATTTCCACAAATCAGCTTCCCTGATGCAGCACATTCGCATATTCAACAGCAAAGTGCCTTAGGATATTTATGTAAATCCTTTAGATAGCAGAGATGAGAGAAAAAGGAGCAGGCGAGCTAACTGCCAGCTGCCAATTCACTGAACAGAGAGAAACAATTAAGATAACTGGGCTGCACACAGCAGATTTTGCATGCAAACTACTATGGCAAGAGCTGAGGACAACCAGAGGCCAGCAGGGAGGAGGCCATGCTCTGAAGCGCTCCCTCCGGCCCGCTCAAAGCAGACAGAGAAGCTGGATGCAGGGGTCTAGCAGGGGCAGGGGTTTTGCCTGAAGAGCCAGCAGGACATGGTGCAGCAGCCCTGAAAAGGGAAAGGGCTTAATAAGGAAGACGAAGATCCTTGAAGGAAAGGAAATGCAGCATTTTTAAAGTCTCCACTGCTTCAGTACCACAGGGAACACGTGCTGACTCTAAATAACAAAGCCCTACCATGTGGCACATCAGCCCTCACTTCTGCAAAATGTAAAATGATTTATGTCGTACAACGAGCTGGATCTACATATCTGCAGTGCTGTGGATACGCAGCGTTGTGCAACAGGTCCTCTTGGTGGACTAGATGGTCTCAAAGGTCCCTTCCAACCGAGACAATTCTGTGATTCTGCCCCATGATCCTACACGCCAAACCTAAACTGTAGCAACACTTTCCCAACCAGTTGCAGCTGGAGCAGGCAGCATGTGCTGTGTTTGGGCAGGTACCTAATTGCGGGGCCCCATAGCTACCAAAACACATTTGGGCAGGCCCCCCATACTGATCCTGACCAGGAGACCATCATACATCAAGGAGCTGGTGATCCACGTGACAGTTCACCTGAGCCTGCCCAGGTCTGTGCTGCCTGTCCAGTGTGGCTTTGAGGTGTGCAGAACAAATCTTTGGCCGCACGACAAACCCAGCCGGCTTGTAGTAACCGAGGACCCTGCAGGCAGCTCCCACTCCGTCCTGGTGATCACGCTGCCTACCTGTCCTCGGATTTATCTACAAGTGCAGCAGAAAGTTCTCATGTGAACCTCCATTCTGTTTGACAGTAGAAACAATTACTAGGGTCGATTTCTTGCAAGAAAATCATACAACAGCTTGAATCACCAAAAAAGGGGAACCTCTCCACAGATAGGATCTGTGCAGCACCATGGGAAAACCCATCCAGGCTCCATCTGATGCTGCACAAATGCAGGGTACCCAGTGTCTGAAGGAACACACGATTCATTCGCTATCTGTATTATTCTATTTTATCTTATTAAAACAGTTACTTTATTAAGCTATTTGTTATTGGGCCTTTCTTATGGTGATCCCAAAAGAGCCCTGCACTGTCTCTCACCTCACACCCCAGTGCAGAACGTCTTCTGCCCATCCCATCACCCTCCCTCACCCTCATTGCAAGAAGCCTCACAAGTTCCAAGGAAAGGCCAAAGGGATTTACACAAGGAAACAGAGTACACATAAATCTTGTGGTATTTTATCTTATACATTAGCCTCTAAGCTCCTTCTAAAGGCCTTACCTACTTCCTACTTGATAGTAAATCCAACTACGCCCAGTCCTCCTGTGCAGAAGCCGCTGCCAGTAAGCTTTTCATGTACAAACTAAAAGCTCCCGAGTGCGCTGCTGAAACCCAAGACCAGCAGGATGCCTGCCTTCTAAGAGGATTGCATCCTCCCTGAGCTGCGTTTAACAGAGTGCTTCAGACACAGCCCATTCAATGAAAGAGAAGCTGACATTTTTGCCAAAGAACATGCATTTTATAGCAGACGCATTGATTTCTCCCTAAAGAGAGAACACATCTACTATTCAAGCAGGTTTGTTTTTGTTTTTTGGGTTTTTTTGTTTTTGTTTTTGTTTTTAAATAAAACGAAGCCATTATTTCCATTTGAGCACTTTTATCTCTACAGCACTGCATTTCTACTTTTTGCTCACGTGCATATACACAGATTCCTAAAGCCAAGGGTGGAGGGGAGAAGGCTGCCAGTCTGCCTCCCAGACACCAAGGGGCTAAAGATGCCCATACTGGTCTGCTTGTACCAGCTGCCCCAGGAGCAGGCTGACACCTAGATTCCCACCTGCTAACACAGTGGGGAAAAAGTGGACAAAGGAAAAAGCTGGCTGCCTTTCTAGGGTTCACTAGAAGTTGACAGAAGCTGCTGTCCCTCATTCTTGACCACAAGATGGAAGGGGACAAAATGTCTTCCGAGATAAATCAGTGCTTCTGCTAAATCAAGGTTACTCTGGAGACACAAAGTATTCAGACAAATGGATGGGGAGGGTAATCAGTTAGAAATATCCTTCCCTACTGCAACAGCTTCACCCTTTCCTCCTGACATTCAATCTTTAATGTTTGCTCTTGCAATGCATTATCACTTGTATCACAAATATCTCACATACTACCATTTATTTAAACAAAACAAGAACAGGATGCTTCAAAGAATGTACTATGTTTACTGACATCTTAAGAGACCCTGCCCCACTTAATGGTGGAGGAGAAATCACTTGTTTCACTTTGCTCCAAATGTCAATTTTGTGGAAGTATCTATTATTTAAGTTTTGAAAGGCCATCAGACAAAGGCAACTATGTAGTGCTGTATCTCCAGTCATCAGAGAAAGGAAGAAATGAGAGGTATTTGTGCATATGCCATTTCTCTGAAGTTGCTGTACATCTTCAAAGACACTCTACATTACGAAAGAGCTATTTTCTCTTCTATCACCATGATAAATACATGATGCATAATTATATGGAAAGACTCAGTCTACATGATTGATACCTCCTTGCATTAAATCCATGCAAATGTTTAAGGGAGTTATATGTCAATTCATATTAGAGGGTAGAGGAAAGGGAAATTTATATTTCCATGTGGTGAGGGAGAGGCAAATTTCTATTTAATAGCTGTACACTGCACATTAAAAATGCAGAGATTTTCTATATAACTATGCAAGTTATAACTTGATTATATGCACAAAAGTAAGTATTTGGGATTATTAAAATGTAGTATTCAAATAATTAAGTTACTTTAAAAATGCCGTGTCAAGATGGTATGGGATTTTTCATATATGACAAGACAAAGTTGACTTTAAATAATACATAAGCTGTCTCCTGCTAAAAAAACCTTTATTGATATAAACTTCAACACATTCAACAAAAAAGCACAGCTAGTGGAAAGCAAGCACTGATTATAATTCAGTTCCTCATCTCTTGTTTGGGTTTTTGGTGGTTTTTGTTTTTGTTTTTTTGGTTTTTTTTTTTTAATATGGTGGTTCTTAAACCGCTGCTCCTGCTGCCTTACTGTGAGGCACCAGAACCTGAACAGCTGGAAGCACAGTCTTCCCTGAAAGCACTGTATACACCAGGCATACAGAAAAGGACTCCTGTGCTTTTGTGTAATTTAATATCTTAAATCTCTTGTACCTGTTGGGATAATCAAATTGCATTAATTGGTTAAGAGGATTCTAGTGCAACACTGATGTCCTATCTACTCACCTCACCACACTGTCCTGCTACTCCTTGTAGGATTACCTTCACAACCCAGAGATGCCAGTTTTGGGAATGCTTTTGCAACAGTAGCACCTGGCCCATTGGCACACTCCTCTTTGGACTGTGCCAGCTTGGCAGTTGCTTTAAGGTACATCAAATGGTCAGAAAGCTAATAAGATAGTTTACTATCCTGGACATCAGTTTTTCTTTGTCAGCAATCTTCAGATTTGTCCTCACTCTTCCTCCAAAGCACCCGGCATCTTGGTACCTGCTTTTCTTACACCAAAAGGTCAAAGCATTGTGCCTATGTCCCAGAATCTTCATAAGAAAAGCCTCTGATTTTGTTAAGCAAGTAATTTTTGAAAACAGGACTTCCATAGCTGGGGAAAAAAGGTAGGGAGTGGAAGGAAGTGGGAAAGAAACTCATTTCAGACAGTAAATCCCTTCAGGTATCCAACTGGAAATGCAGATAAGCATTCTAAACAAGTATTCAGTATCAACAAGGGACACTGTTCTGCTCTTGCGCGTTCATACCCCTGGGAGCAGGCTGTGCACCTTGCCTTGCAGACACTTGCAGCTGAGCTCTTGCTGAAATGTATGCTCAACAGTTTCATGGATAGCCTCAAGATATGCTTTTACACAGACTTGTTCCTTGATGAAGGCGCTTTGACAAAATGAAAATGGCATTACTGGCATCAAGAGACATCCTTATTAATAAATACAGCTATCCAAATTCTAACCTGCCTCAAACCTGGTCAAGTAGATATTATTAAAGTTTCTATCACACAACACAAGGATCAGCTCCATCCTCCTCATCAACACACACTTGACAGATGGATTTCAGAAAGAGATGCCATTTAGGTCCAAGTAGGAAAGGGCACATGTCTAATGACCTCCTTCGTTCCCTGTCCACTGTGCCAGCCATGTTTCTACTAGGCATGAGATTCCCTGTGGAAATCAGAAGCCTTATACCAATTCAAGAAACACCTCTGTTGCCAACATTGTGTAAATAAGGAGGAAAAATAGGCTTGTTTTATATATATATACACACAGGAACTTGCTTAATGCTTTTGGTGCGATATATTCAACATCCAACTCAAACACTAGTTTTTAAGTCATTACATCTGAAGTTCATGAACTGTTATCTAGTCGCTTGCTAATAAAACACTTGAAATTCAAGGTGAAAACCAGGATTTTCCCCACAGAATATTAAACCAAAATTTTTTGTGCTATTTCTGGCTGAAAAATTAAGTTGTCGTTTCTACAGAACACGTTATTTGTGAACATATTCTCCCTCCCAGATAAATACATCTTCAATAGTAATAATATTAACTTCTCCGAAACCAGTATGTCTCAACCTGAAATTTCAGATTCAGATTTCTTCTGGAACTCGTATCTATGTTTCTGTTATAGAGACTTTATTCAATTACATAATTTAATTCAAATAATTTAGGAAAGGCAGTTCTCAGTGATATCTTTGTTCATTTTCAGGTTATCAAGATGCTGAAATATACATAAAATCTATAATATTCCAAAACAGATTAATTCACATTTTCAATTTCTACATAACTTGATGCTCCTGAAGCACTTCAGACATGAATTACGCTTCACTAATCTCCAATAGACTAGGAAGGAATAAGGCATTACGCTGGTGCACACACTTTGAGCTTCATGTTACAGATTTCGGGCACCAGAAGGATTTTTTTTTTAAAAAAAAAAAGGATGCAACTCCTTTGTACAACAACGCAAATCAATGAACAGTGGTGGAAGAAGCTATTCTTATCTTAATGGAAGAACAGTAGTGCTAGCAGAAACACAGCACAGAACTGTGCTCAGCTGCAGCAGTGGACAAGGCCAACCACAGATTAACACAAATCAGCAGGCAAAGCTGCCATTAAGCCTGAGCTGACGAGTCCAAATAATGTACAGCTGCGCAGAAATGCAATGTCCATACCATTACCAATCATTCTGAAAGGCAGCACAGTATACCATGAGGCCTCTTGCACCAGACACAGGAGAAAGCTATCGCCAACTTTGCCTTTTTAACTTCTGAAAAAGGCAGCGTAACTGTACCCTTCTATACCCTTTTATTTACCACTGCATTGGGTTTGCGTGGCAGGGTTTTGGTAGCTGGGGGGGGCTACAGGGGTGGCTTCTGTGAGAAGCTACTAGAAGCTTCCTCCATGTCCAATACAGCCAATGCCACCTGGCTCTAAGATGGACCCGCCGCTGGCCAAGGTCCATGCATCAGCAACAGTGGTAGCACCTCTGTAATAACATACTTAAGAAGGGGGGAAAAAACCCCTATGGAACAGCAGGGGAGAGAGGACTGAGAATATCTGAGAGCAACAACTCTGCAGATACCAAGGTCAGTGAAGAGGAACGGGGAGGAGGTGCTCTAGGCAACAGACCAGAGATTCCCCTGCACAGCCCGTGGTGAAGACCATGGTGAGGCAGGCTGTTCCCCTGCAGCCCGTGGAGGTTAACAGTAGAGCAGAAATCCACCTGCAGCCCATGGAGGAGCCCATGCCAGAGTAGGCGTATGCCTGAAGGAGGCTCTGAGCTCATGGGAAGCCTGCGTTGGAGCAGGCTCCTGGCACGACCTGTGGAGAGAGGAACCCACATTGGAGCAGGTTTGCTGGTGGGACATGTGACCCTGTGGGGGACCCACACTGGATCAGTCTGTTCCTGAAGGACTGAACCCCTTGGAAGGGACCCACACTGAAGAAATTCATGGAGAACTGTCTCCCATGGGAGGGACCCCATGCTGTAGCAGGAGAAGAGTGTGAGGAGTCCTCGCCTTGAGGAGGAAGGAGCAGCAGGAACAATGTGGAAGTCAGGAACACTGACCACAAACCCCATTCCCCGTCCCCTTGCACCACACTCTGGGGTGGGGGGTGGGGAGGGCAGCAGGCAGGAGGTAAAGAAAATCAGGAGTGAAGTTGAGCCTGGGAAGAAGGGAGAGGTAGGGGAAAGGCATTTTAAGGTTTCTCATTACCCTACTCTGATTTGATTGGTAATAAATTAAATTAATTTCTCCAAGTTGAGTCTGTTTTGCCTGTGACAGTAATTGGTGAGTGATCTCCCTGTCCTTATTTCAACCCACGAGCTTTTTGTTGTATTTTTCTCTCCCCCCCGTCCAGCTGAGGAGTGGGGAGGGACAAAGCAGCTTGGTGGGCACCTGGCACCCAGCCAGGGTCAACCCACCACGACCACCAAAAAAAAAAAGCATCACAGTAAAGCCAGCAGAAGGGGATACATGCCTTCCCCTCAGTATCTCACTCTGGTTCAAGCAAAATTTATTTGAAGAACTGATGAGGGTTGCCTTACACTAATGCATCAGACCACGACCTGCAGCTGGAGCTCAGGCTCGTGTTCACTGCTCACACAGAGTCACCTCCACGTGAAGGAGGGGACAGATCTGTAGACAGGTCATGTCTAAAATTGCCTCTGCTTTTCCTTCACTTCCTGTGAGCTGGAGCACTAGCAAGTTACTTGTCTACTTAAAAATAAGTTGATGTTCAACTGCTTCATCCCAACGATTAGTTTCTGATTGGACAAGGCTCCTTAGTAGCTTCCCAGACATGGGCCAAGTTTTGAAAGTCAAGGAGAGTTGTGAAGACTAATTAGAACCTCACCAAACTCCCTCCCCACAGCACACCATGGATGAGTATTTGCATTAATGTGTGACCATCTGTGGTATGAATCTTTTTCTACTTTCCTAGAGTGAAGATAAACAGTATTATCTTCAGGAATCAAAGAAAGTCCTTGCCCATGCAACATGCAAGGTTAGGCACCTTCTGTAAGATAAATCACATATTCAAGGAATTCTTTTGGTCTCATACAAAAACCTTTCCCTGGAAGGACCATTAACCCAAATTGTGATTCAGAAGAGTTTTAGGAATACCTAAAGAAAGTAAAATAAATTTATTTTTTTGCAAAGGACCACGCCCAAGCAACAACATGTTCATACCAAGTTTTAGTCATGTTTTCAAGGTGATAAATGCCTCCAGCATTTCCACTTAAAACAATCCAACATATCACAAAAAAGAACACATGCCAGTCCATAAGGCAGTCAGTAACAGTTCCTTTAAGGATAAATTTAGCATTAAGAAAAAAACGTCCTATTTTACAGGATTAGACGCATTTCTTGAGGAAAGGTAAAATTTAAACAAGAGATGTGAACTCAAACTAATAATCTTCCCCACAGAATCAAAGACAACTGACATGGCATTTTACTTCTATATGGATTAGTAAATTCTTTGACAGTGCAACTGCCACTCTTAATCAGAATTTGATCTAAAACATTCATTATGTGCCCAAGATTGACTTGACTCGGGTCTCAGAGACTGTCTTGAACCTCTCCATTTGAAGAAGCCAGTGGTATAAAATAACACAGTAAATCTCTGTTCTGAAAGACAGAAATCTTTTTTAGCGGTTAAATGTACCTCACAGGAAGAGACTCGAGTGCTTTTTATCGCTTGTATGATTTAGAGATCTTAATTAACATCAGTTTTACTTCCCAAAGGAAAACAGCTGCTCTTGGTGACAAAGTGTTTTTGAAGCATTCCACAAACTGAAAGCAGAATTGAACAGTATCACGTGCACCCATAGCAAAGCTTTCAAAAACCTTTCAGGATGGAAAGAAAAAGGAAAAAGCAGCTTTAACTGGATAAGGCTGAAGGGTGAGCGGGTCAGTAACTGCTCCTTACACTAGAACACAGAGCTGATACACAAATCACTACAGAGACTCCTTTACAGCCCTGGAAATGCTAACACCAGGCAGCAAAAACTCTTAAGATTTTTATCTTCTTTTCTAGACGCACGGTGTTTTGTTTGTTTGCTTATCATTAGAATTTAAATCACAGAAGAAGTAATTCTTAGTTCAACTTTTATATACATATAAACAAGAACACATTGCATTTCCTGACCCTATAGGGACTTACACCTTTCCCAATGCTAAAAGAATATAGCAAAAAAGAACAAAAGTCAGTAAAAACTACCATGCAGTCTATATATAAATATATTGTCAAAAAGGTTAGACCCTTAATGGAAGACTAAATGTAAGGAATGGATTTAAAAGAAAACCACCTACTTTTAACTAGAATTTTTGAATAGAAATTAATCACAGAGTTCATTGTAATGCAAAGTTTTATAGTCAGATATACAGTATCATTTAAAAAAAAGACTGAAGAGACTGAATTTCTCTGTTGCTGCATCTGATTGAAATACCACATTAACAAGACAAACAATAGTGTAAAATGTATCTAGTATTTACAGGCACTTACTTGAATGGTGTGAACAGAAACGACAATGTAGTTTTCTTTTTCTGACTCATCTTAACCTGCATAAAAAATATTAAACAATTATATGCAAGTTGCAACAAGACTGAAAACTGTATCAGACATTAAACTAAAAACCAGAGAAGAGTTCCAAGACTTTGGAAAAGGAATGAAACCACACTGTTGATACATCGTCCAGCAAACTGGCTGTTATTTTCTTGTACGTGTAACTCTTTCAAGCGCTGAACTAGCGTTCCTGAAAACCCAGACCTGCTCTAAAGTAGGTAAAATAAACCTACCCCCAAGCCAGCGATTTTCACAAAAGGACTTCTACAGTTTGCAGGATAAAGGGACGATATGGCTAGAGGTGCTATCAGACTTCAGTGACAACCTCCCTTGATAAAACCAGTATTATTTACGCCAGACGGGAACTAGTACACTGCGGTAACAGTACCAAAGCAATGCTATCAGATTGATCAACCCGCGCGTGGATAAAAATAGAAGGTTTTGATGCCGTCAGAGCCACTTTGCCCAAGACCCTTCAAAATATCTTTAAGGCCTCCTGCAGCAGCCTGACTGCCGATGTAAAGTGCAGGCAGGAACTTTCTAGCACACTGCTCCCAAAACCTGACAGCCTGAAGTAACAACCCGCACGTCGCATCCTATCCATCCAAGGCAACATCCTCTCC
Organism: Charadrius vociferus; assembly: GCF_000708025.1. NCBI lineage: Eukaryota > Metazoa > Chordata > Aves > Charadriiformes > Charadriidae > Charadrius > Charadrius vociferus. The sequence goes on along the minus strand of NW_009648148.1, from coordinate 30,158 downwards.
AGGGAGTGCAAACTGTGATCAGGTCAGTCCATCACAGGAAAAGAAAAAAAGCCACTTGGCATGTCTAAGCCAGCGTACTACTTTTGCTTCAGCAGAGAAACACAAAGGAAATTCACACACAATCCTTCCAAAACAATGCTAGAAACAAGGCAGCCAAGAAGAAAATATGTAATTTAGCACTACAAACCAACGGAATAAAAATAAACTTAAAGAAGAGGAGGAGCAGAACTTTTTCTTTTTTAAAATAATCCCCGAGACACCAATTTAACTGAAAGAGACCTGAGTCACCTCCTTCATTCTTAGAGCAGAGGTCCTCCACCTGTGGAGGTTGTATCAGCATGCTTCAACTTCATGTCCAGCCCACCAGTCACCCCCCCTGCTACACGCCAGCTTTCCACCACAGATTTGGAAGCGACTGCTGCTGACACTGCCAACCTGGTATCCACACAAACTACATTCAGGAACTTGGCATTCAAGGGACAGAAGGTGCTAATCTCTTGTAGGTGATCTCATGCTAGTTCCGTGTTCCACTACCATCACACAGATTTCCTGATGGGGCAACGGCTCTTGCATGGCTCAGCTTCCTGTCTGTGGAGAGGATGGTCGTCCCCTCAGACCATTTCTATGTCTTGCTAAAACGGTGATTTTTGGATTTGGGACTGTTATTCCACTGTCTAGTGAAACAGAAGCCTTTTGTTTGGGCCACGTGTTCTCGTAATAGGATAATATCCAGTACTAGATGAATGAAGCCAGAGAAGCCAGAGATGAACACTTGCAAAGCAAAACAACAGATACAACAGCATTAGCTAAAAGTTAATTAGGCCACTCATTTCATTTCTTTAAGGAACAGGTGCCTGTTACCTTTTTGATCTGTTTGCATACTGTTCCTGACTTAGTGCCTTGTCTCCCTGTTGCAAAGGCAGTATTTCCCTTTTCAGGGATCAGCACTCAGATTCTACCTACATACTACATGTAGGTTTACATTAACATCAATAAACATCAGCATTTATGTTAAGAATCAAGAAAAAAGTTACTCATCCGTCTTACAAAAAAGGTGTTTATTAAAGTCTTTCAAACTCCTTCAGATATGGCTCACAGCCCGTCAATCCATATCACCCAGTATGCGCATTCAATTTTAGTCCTTTGAATTACAGCATGCTATATACAGCGTATGACCTAGTATAATCATTTTACACACAGCAACAACTATTATTCAAAGAAATATTTTTCTTTACCGTATATTTAGTTACCTTAAATTGCTCAAGAATCTGAACAGCGTTGGTAAATATGCTCTCTGCTTTGAAATGAGCACTATTGTTCAGATATTCAAGAGGCAGAGTTCCCTGGAGAAGAAAAATACATATATACAGGAAAATTAAATGAAGTAACAGAAATTTCTCACTGAATGGCAGTCCAAACAAGCAGCAAGAGTACTTCAAATTACTGCTGAAATAACTACTGTAACCCCTTTGAAAACACTCTCCTCACATAATTTCACAACGTTACAGGGACTGTTCATAATATCCCACCTCCTACAGAAACACAAAAAAAGGTCAATAACGGAAATAGTTATTAAAATATATACTATACAGTAATAAAAGCTCAACCTTTAACCAGAAGCCATTTTTTAAAGCCTAAAAGTCTTCCATCCAAAGACTTGGCTGGACCTGAATCACCCAGTACCCGTGATGGGAAAGCGAGCAGTTCCTGTGCCACCCTATGTTGGGCAGCTTTCCTTGCATGACCAGTAGTGAGTGCAGGACAGGGGGACGGAATTTAGGGCAGAGTCTCCAGAAGAAACATTTCAAAATAGGTGTTTTAAAAATGAAACAAGCATCATGAAAGCACACTAATGTAATCCAAATTGTCAATTAGATATTTATGAGACAACCTTTGGACTATGTAATAATATATGAAGGAAATTCAAAGAAAAAGCTATCTCACAGTGAGAGCACTCACTATTCACTAAATTAGAAGCATAAGATACCATCTGAAGAAAGTACACTAGTTTAAACAAGAAATAATTAAACATTAAATTGCAGGAACCAGCTTGTTTACAGGCTCAGCTTTCATGATCAAAATCAAGTGCTATTCAAACCATATCGCATTTTTACCATCCCTAAAAACCAAAGTAACAAAAAACTTTTATGTAGCTCAAGAGTATAAAGTTGCAGATTATAAAAGGATCAGCTGCCTTTCCAATTGAAAGCACTACACAATGTATAAAAAGATTGAGTTTATGTTCCAAACTGAAGACATACTTATAAAGCTAAAACTAAAAGCAGTCTCCATAACTTATAGCAGTTTTCCAAATTTATAACCTTCCCCCTCACACACCTCAAGTGTTGTCTCCAACACCTCTACCTCTTTGCAAGCAGATCGCTATAATACAGAAAAATGTTTGTACTTCTTACCACGGAATTCAGGGGGAAAGGCACACCAATAAGGGAAGCCATCAGCGGTGCAATATCAGCCTGTGCAAACAGAAGCATCCCCATTTTAAGATAGTTCCATCTTCTAGAACTAATAAATTCAGTTTAATTTTAACATATCTGCATTTGCAAAAGTAAATGGTACAATACTGTGAAGTTATTACACACAAAACTCCTTTATAATACTTTTTGTTTTCAGTAGTCATCATGACATGATTAGATTCAAAATGTGAGGCTCCACTACTGATAAAGCTTCAAAAATGCATTTAATTTAAAAAGCAAATATAAAGCCCCACAGTATTTATTCACAGGAATTCAGTACCTCCTTCACCGCACTCAGAGGCATACCACTTTTTATGACTATTTATAACACCAAAAGGACTAATTGCATATTTACAGCTTTAAGCAGTACACTGAATATACTGCTTTTCACAGCACTCCTTATCCCACGTTTCCATGGTGCCAATTACTCACCTTCTCCCCATCAGAGGGGGATTCTGCACTTTTACTTACGTCCCAGTCAGCCCCCAGGAAGGCCCCTCAATCTACACTAAAGCTTCTCATAAAACATTACCAATACCTTCTACTTGTGCTGATAAACACTAGCTATCACCAGGTTTACATTTTCCTTTGATATAAAACTATAGACCAAAATTCTTTGTTTTTCTACCATAAATCTGAAGAAACTATACTGAAGCCACTGGCACTGCTCCAGCCTCAGATCTACGGTGCAGGAGACTCCAAACCATTATTTGTAGAGGACAATATACATGTAGTATAATAGTAAGCATAAGTCTGGTTTCCTCTTTTCACCCATAGTCCCCCCCACACTACAGTGTGAAAGATCTGCCTTTGGGGACTCCATTACCCAGAATGGAGTGAGACTCAAAACTCTTCTATATGGTCTCAAAATAACATCCCCGTAACTTCTGCCAACCTTGACAGGAAAATTTATCTCTAATTTTGTACCAGGGCTTTGCTGAACAAGAACATTCCCAACTTCAGCCTCATAGCATGAATTTATTTCCCCCATTTGAGCAGGTTTGGAGTCTGTTATTCATATATTACATTTCATGGGATGATAGGAAGAAAGAAGCAAACAAGCTTCAGGTGCACACAAGTATAGGTGTTATCATCATGATTTGAAAAAGCTTGGCTGATTTAGTATCAACGGTTAAGTCATCCACCTTTTTTTCTTCCTTACAGTACAAATTGTCAAAATTGCTAAATGGTTGGGCCATAATCACAGGCCCTGTTGAAAAAGACCCAACTTAACAGTATAGCAAGAATTGGTTTTGATTCAATAATGACAGCAACTTCTGGAAAAAGTGAAAAATACAGACATTGAAATACATGGCTCTGAAAATCTATACTAAACATACACCTGACTAACTTAAGTGTAGCAAAAAGCATACAGCAGATGCTCACAAATTTGGGGAATGCGCTCATCAGATCATGCTTTTTTTGTGCTTAGCTGAGCACGTTCATAGGAGATACTGAGGAGGTATAAGCTCAGGTCCAGAATATTTTCAAAGCAGAAAGTAGAGGGAAAACACCCAAGTTATTCCTAAAGGTTTGCAAAAACAAATCCCACTCTGAAAACACGTTAGATGCTATTCAAGTTACTTTCAGATAATGCACTGAGTTTTCAAGGAGTACATGGCACATTGTGCTGCACTCTTTCTACAATGGCATATGATCACATAACTAAAAATGGTGTGATAACGCATCTTCAGGAAGAGAAGTTGTATGTAGCTGCCACACAGGTTAACAAGCGATTTAAAGTTTTTCATATTATATTCAGTATGGGCGCAGTTCCTGCAACTCTGACATTTAAGTAACACATTCCAGGGAAATGCTATGTCAGTGTGATCATTCATTCAAATTCCGTCAATTAGTTTAAATCACACAAAACTCATAATTTAAGGGGAAAATTTATAAGCTATTAAATTAGGTATGTTTGATACCTGATTGACATCCAGTCTCTTCAAGTCCTCCAGTTTCCATTCTGCAAGAAATAACAGAGTACATGAACAGCTAATCGAAACAGATTTGAAAGGGGTAATTCAGTAGACACTTAATGTCTTGTTGCTGTTTTCTGTAAAGTGTTGTTACTAAAGAAAATTATAATTTGGCTTTAGGATGCTAGCTCAAGAGGGGTTGCAGATGGAACTCAACAGGCAGAAACAATAACATGCATTCGTTTCAGTTCACATTTTCTTTTATCCATCAGGATAAATTGCTGCCTGTAATTGTGACCCAGATCAGTTGAAGAAAGTCCAAGGTTTGTTTTTTTTTTTTTCAGCACAGCATAGAAAGTGATGTATTACCTTCTGTGCCAACTAAAAGATTCAAACTCAGGTTTAGGAGAAGGGCTGTTTAAATCTCTTCAATAGTTTTAAAAAAAGGTTAACCCAAGGTCCCCAATATACTGGCACAGAGTGGTACAAATATACTTCATGTCTGCCATAAACAATACCGGCCAATAGCAAGCTCAAGGGAAAAGTTCAACGATTTGGCAATCGGAACAACTACAACAAAAGCAGAGACAAAGCCAAATGTACAAGCCCCTAAAGCTGTGGTGCATAATACAAAAAGCTGGTTCAAAACTGTATTTTCCTGCTTTCCATTAGCCTCTAAGGAAATAAAGAAGAAATTGCCCGTTTTCTTGGGGGGTGGAGAGTTATTTAAAAACAGAGTTTAGTAGGGTTTGGGGTTTTTTTTCTTCCCCATGCCTTCTTTTCCTTTTAAATTTGCTATCCCACTACCCACAGCAACAATATAAGCAGGAAAAAAAAAAAAAACCAACCCCCCCCCCCCCAAAACAGACAACATATGGCTTTTTTTCCTATTCAATCTTAAAAAAAGAAGATACACAGGAAATGACCACAGGGGCTGAAACAGTACTTAAAATACTGTCAAAGACCTACCTAGAGCAGATCTCAAATACAGCAGTAAAGACATTGGGAGCACCTACCCTCAACTTGGGAACCAAACAATGGTGGCAACAAGGGCACAGCCACCTTCCTCAGTACACAAAGCTAAATGGGACACTCACCGCCCTGCTAACACCGCTTTGCCAAAATGACATTGCAGAAACAGCACAGACGGAAGCAGGAGTCTGCCTAGAACCTCAGACCATTGATGATATAGCCACGTTACCCAAAATTACCCTTTGAGTTTATGAAGCAGAAGTTTAAATGCACCAGAAACAGGTTTCATGAAAAATACAGGTAAACCATCGCTCAAAGGTCTGGCTCAACCTCATTTATTTTCTCCAAACAGGCATTCAAATCCTAGACCATACCACTCTTTCTCTATCTTTCGATATACCCTGTCTGTGCCAGACCCAAACCTGTCTCAGCTGAAAACAGCCCGACAGAGGAAACATCCACATTTGCAGTACTGCACGTACCAAACTTATTTTCAGCAATTAGTTCACACCATTGCTAGCTTCGGGGGTCTGTGTACAAGTCCACTGTTGTTTGGTCCCAAGAGCACCCTGAAGAGGAGCCATGTACCTTAACAGCAGCGAGACACACAGTTACAGCGAGTTCCCACGGCAACACAGGGGAAGGATTACCAGCATTAATCACGAATTGTGTTAAACTCACACCACAATGAACAAGTTTGCTTCCTTTTGCTTCCTAGAAAAGGAAATGGGTTTATGTTTCTAGAGGTATAGACTCTCATCCATATTTCTATTATATAAATGCATTGCTTGTTTTCCTTTAAATATCATTTTCCAATGAAAACTGTTGGAAAACTGTCTACACGCACACAATGTGCTCAAAGTAGGAAGAAACTGTAGCTCTGCTAGAGAAACATCTAGCTTTGTCAGAAGCTTTTACATCTCCGCTTCCCCTATTCTGACATTCCCAAAAGGCACAGAGTTGAAGACATCTTCCTTGGACCAGGTGCTGTAGACATTGAGCCCAGGAGCTCCTGAGGACCAGCACCCACCTGAAGACCGGCCAGCCCAGGCCGTCCTCCCAGGAGAGAGGCGTCTTGGGTGTACACGCTGCCCGGGCTGGTTTATGATTCCAACTCACCGTCTAGGTTTCCTGTACAGTGCTCAGCAAAGTTTTTCACCCGCTTTAGAAGGTTCTTTATCTTTATACTGCCCTGCTTTTACTGCAGCCCACTGGGCAGTCAGATGCAAAGGCTCCAGGGGAAACAGCAGCGAATCGCTGGTTCCAGAAGAGGCTGAGGCTACATGAACCAAAAGACATCTCATGTAAAACTTCACAGAAGCAAAACCAGTGAAGGGGTACACTGAGCTCCCTGAGCCATGGCAAAGCAGGCTGAGCCCCCGCCAAAACAGGGATGTGTATAGATGAAAACAACCATCCCACATCCTTCTGCTGCAGAAGGCTGTGCCTTCACTTACAAGCTTCCCTGGACTCGTGCCCCAAGGCCACCCAGCAGAACCTGCGCTGAGGAGCCGGAGAGCAGCTCTGTATTCTCTTTCTTTCTGAAGAAAGGTCAAGCCAAGGGCCAAAACGGTAATGCTACACATCACCCACAGGATGCAGGGCTGCCATCACAAATCTTTCCAAGATGATTGCATGGCCAGGCCTGAGGGAAGGCAGAGCACAGGTGAAGGAACTGATAAGAAGGCAGCTGTCATCCCAGAGCTGACACTGTGCCCTTCTGGCCATGCAGGAGCACGTTAATCTTTCCGTGACAAATTGGACAGACTAAGTCCTGCCTGTTGGCACCGCCTTTGGGGGTATCGACCCTCAATGGCAATGATGAGAAGAGAGACAATTCACTGAGCTGCCCACAGCCTGCTTGCATTGAACAGAGCATAAGAAGTTTGTCAGCATTAGAAATATTCTGCTCTTTCCATGAGCTCTTAACTCAGAGAAATTAGGAAGGATTGTCAATAGACACAAGGACTTGAACATTGGTGCATGCAATCGCAAATGTAAGTCAGACACGTGCACACTTCTGTGACACAGCAGTCTTGAAAATACGCTCCTCTCCTGCACGTAGTCTCAGCTGCATTTGTATGGTGCAGGAGAGGCAAATTCAAAGAGACCTCTTTTAAGCATCTTTTCCTTCATATTTAAACTTTGTGAAAATAGCTGGGATTGTAACTTAATGGAGAAGCTGCACTGTATTGATCTGTGAAAGTGCTAAGTTCCATTTCAACAATTTTTTCTTTATTTTAAGCTACATAGCCTACTAGAAGCTATAATGTACTACCACTGAGAGAACAGTCACTTTTTTAGAAGATATTTATTACTCAAATAGAGATTCAAACTCCCAAGATACTCAGAGAGACTCAAGTCTCCAATAGAGATTATCCCCGGCAATTAAGAACCTGGAAAGATAGTGTCTAAACAAATCAACAACATGCTCCACAGTACAAAAGCTGCAGAGCAAGTCCAGAATGAAGGGAGAAGATTCTGATCTTTGCTTTGGGGTGTTTGGTTTTTAGTCTGGTTGTTGGTTTGTTGTTTTTCTCGTTTTTAAACCATCAGAAGGAAAATACAAAGCAGGCATAGAAAGGTGCAGACACATTCCCTCCTTTAAGAAAATAAACATTTCCTAACAGATGACAGCCAAAAAGCTTTCCTTATTGTGTACTACTGTGTACCTGGAAGTCAGCTCAATACTCATCTTTTTTGAGATGCCCTCACTCTATTTTCATCATTACTTGAAGTAAAACACTGAGGTTTGTACTAAAGCTGCTGAGAATTAAGGAAACTGACAGCTGTAAAAATCAACTATTACAGATCAACCCTTAGAGACATCAAGTGTCCTTAGAAGTCTAGAAGATCAGCCATCACAGACACCAAAATCAGTTGGTTTTCCTGTTTTCCACTTTTTACTCTACAACTAATTTTCAATTTTATCAGAGATATCATAGTTTTACAGCAGCAGTTAATCACAGAGTGCGAAATGTTAGCATGCTATATCCAAGTAGTTCTGTATGTTTAATCCGTTACCAAATACCTTGGTCAAGAGCAAGGCAGGGTTAAAACCTCAGAGCTGAAGTCATTTTTGCCCATTTTCTCTTCTCTAATGGAGCTTGACAAACAATCCAATAAACCAGACAGTCATTACCTCATTGATCGCGAGTAACAACCTGAGAGATTCAAGGCATCTTAAGAAACAGAGCAGGCTACAAGAATTGGGCACGTGAAAGAGCAATTGTACAGATTAATCATACGTGGTTCTAGAAATCCATTGCTATTTCAGTAAGCCAGTATTTATTACATTATATATTTGTGTATATATATATTTATACATAATATATCTGTATATATTACTTCATTTATATATAATGATTTTTAAAAGTTTTCTCTTCTTAATAGATTACAAAGGGGAAAAATAACAGTATAGAGTCACAGTTTTTCATTGAGAAAGACTGTTTACAATTCCACAGCAGCCACAAGGATGCAAGTGAGACAAAACAGCTCCTGGAAAGTTCCCAGGGTTGTACTGCAGACCTAGGAAAGAGTCTTAGGACATGTCAACTTATCATGGTTTTGTACAAATAGCTTTTAACCTCTGGGGGTCTTCCTAAGAATTAAGTCTCCTCTGGAACTAAGTTTTAGGAGTGTGAATAACCTCCTGTACCCAAAGAAAGTCAGTCTTCAATTCCATGATTAGAAAACAAAACCAAGTCTGATATTATTTACTCAATTTTGCTATATCCTCCATAGGCATGCCCTGTTACGTCTTTCCAAACCGCACAAAGCAAGCCATATTTACTGCAATGGAACAGAAGTCAGTGAAGACCAACAGCTGTAATAGTTGAACACCTCCCTTTCCCCAAAATCTTGCACTTAAGTTTTATATTTTACCTACCTTTCAAAAAATTGTCTTCAAAGAACTGGAACGTGACTTTCTGTGGATAATTCACCCCAGCACCCCAAACAATCAGTGGTGTTAAAGTTTCTGAGGGATGACCAGCTCCATGGGATCCTAAGGTACACCAAATCAAAAAAAGCATAAACTTTAAGATAGATGGTATAAAAACAAACAAAACCTATATATATGCGCACATGTACTAAGTTCTTGTTACAGTATGCATACTAAAATCCTGTTACAGACAACTGATTCCAGCTTCATAGCTTATTTTTATGCCACTAACAATAAAGGCTAAATTCAAGTTGCAAGTTGGGAAATCGGTACCGCTTAAATCAAGCCTATAAAGACATAACTTTGTACATTAAGAAACTCAAACCCTTAACCTACAGAAACTAAAGCCAAAGTATTCAAAAGCCTCAAGATGCAGATGAATTACCTGCTCAAAACACATACGTGTGCCTATCCTGAGCATCCCATGGAAACCAGGGATGGTTGATTTCAGTAAAATTAGGCTCATGTCCAAAAAGAAATATAGAACTGACCTCTGGTCCACAAATAAGGATTAGACTTCCCTTTCAAAACCAGGAGACTATGTATTGCAACTGTCCTCTCCCCAGTGATACAAGTTCATTTTTAAGGTTTTAAAGCCTGGTAGCACACTCCTTAAAAATTGATAAAACATTACTTCCTTCCCCATGGAAATTAATGCCCTCCAGATTAACGCATCAGCCACCCAAAGGAGGAAGCTTTAAAACTATGACGTCTCAACAGCAGCTGCACTGAAGCAGAAGCCACACAAGCTTGAAAGAAATGCCGGTCATTGAACTCGGTGGGTGAGGTGCCACAGCAGTGAGATAACCCAGTCCCAAAGGGAATGACACTGTTATACAAACTCTGTGCCAGTCATTGCACAGATTGCACATTTTCTTTGTATTTGCACAGACACAAACTCCTCCCTCTGCATGTGTGCGTGTGTATATACTTTTTAATAATTACAAAGGACAGAGAATAACACAGCGCTTTAAGGACAGCTTTTTTTCTTAACAACAAAAACCAAACCAGAATTGGGTATGAAATTGGGAATAGCGTTGAGGCTGTACAACAATCACTACGGCAGAGCTGAAGAGCCAGCTTTGCTTTCTTTAAACAGCACTAAGCTTAAGAACGCACAGGTCTGGGAATAAGATTTCCGATGTTCAGAAATCCCTTGGAAGGCACTCTCTGGGCTCAAAAGTAGCAACAACTGCTCTTCTTTGCAGAGCCTGGGAAAAGAACAGATGGAGAGAGTGCTTCCTCCATCCTCCAGGCATCAGTTATTTCTTTGTATTACAGGAATAAAGTGCATTTTTTGGTGAGCTTTCATTTTAGCCAAGCCATCAGCTCCATCAGCATTTTAGTGAGACAATGCCTCCATGAATACTTTAAGGCAGATACAGCTGAGAGAGGCAGCTGTATTCACCCTCTCCCTGTTTTAAGAACCAGGTTTCAGCCTGATCAGAATTATAAGGGGGGGAGAATTTTGATTTTCAGCTGGGTCAGTTCCCTGTTCCACCCCTCAGCACCCTTCAAACACACCTTTTCAGGAGAAAGGGAGGAAAAGGGAGGAAAAGGGTGGTGGTGATAAGTTTTCTGTTCTCTGGTCCAGCATACCACACAGTAGTACTTATGCCAGGATGGTAGCAGCAACAAGTGGGTGGGTGTGGGACCACCTATGTTGGTGGTCAGCAGTTCCATCTGAGACCACCTTAAAGAAAAATCATGGAGTGAGATTGAGAAAACAAGTGATTTTATTGGGCTTTTCCAACAACCACAGTTTCTTTGATCATATCAAGTTCAGAATATGTTCTCTTCCTTAATAGGTCCCCCCTGCCCTTTTAATTTTTAATTTGTTTTAAAACTGGTACACATCCCATTCTGCAAATAACCACTGAAAGACTGCAGCAGTTGCCGATGCTACAAGCTCAAATAGAAAACCACTGAACTAGCCTTCAGTCCTCTGGCTATGGGCCTGAGCATCATCTCTGGCTTTGCTCTTGGACTCACTGAAGTCAACTTTTGAGTTATTAACACTTCTGGCAGAAGATTAAGCTTTTTCTTCAGACAGAAAGAGATGACAAAAAACTATGACAGACCCGTGGTTCTCAAAGCCTGAAGAGTTACTCCTATCAGCTTTTATTCCCGCCTCACAGGATCCAGTACACAATGAGAACACCCCAAAAGCGCACCCTGGCAGTGAGGAAGGCAAACAGCACCCGGATTGTGTTAACAGGAGCACGGTCCAGGGAAGAGATTATCCTCCTCTACTCGGTACCTGTGAGACAACTTCTAGACACTGGATCCAGTTTTGGGCACCTCCAGTACAGGAAAAGACATCAGTCATCTGGAATGAGCTCAGTGAGGGGAGGAGGAGCACTTGGCCTGTGAGGAGAGACTGAGGGACTGGGACTCGTTCAGCCTGGAGAAGAAATGGCTTTGGGGAGGACATAACACAGCACCCTGCCTGTACCCCACTGTGAGGGGTCTGAGAGAGGATGGAGCCAGGGTCTCACTGCGGTGCATGGTGAGATGATGACAGAGAACAGGCGTAAGTTGGAACAAAGGAGGTTCAGATTGCAGACATATAAAAACTTTTCCCCTCCAGGAGGGCAGGCAAGCAGTGGAGCAGGCTGCCCAAAGGGGCTGCATAGGCTCTATCCTTTGAGGTTTTAAAGGCCCTGCTGGATAAAGCCCAAGCAACCTTGTCTGATTCCAAAGCTGATCCTGCTTTGAGTAGGTGGTTGGACCTCCTGATGTCCCTATGATCATATATATATATAAAAAAAACCATACACACACCTCCCTTATAGAAATTATGAAATGTTTGCTTCAAACAGACAAAAAAATATATGCCAGGATTCAGATTTTATTGCAAGTGGCAGTCAGCATAACAGTAAATAATGTTCAAAACTATTTTACAAATAAGCAGATGGCAATTAGGCTGATTTTGAATAAATACATTAATATTTTTCTCATCACTGATGACAGAAAAATCTGCATCCCTTCCCTTTGAAAAGTTTAGGAGTTCACACACAGAGTAAGATGCCCAATTTTGCCTTAAGTGTTTAAAAGTATCACAGTTAGGAGTTACAACCACACACAGCATCAGAAGAGAGACCTATCACTTTAACTGGGTGCATACAAGGACAGGAGCATTCTTAAAATTCTTGAAAAAAAAAATAATTGTCTAAATGAGTTCACCACCGTAAACTCTTCTCATCTGCCCTTAACCTAGTTACACTGAAATTGCCTCAAGTCATTAGGCCACTGTGGTCATGCCCTTCACAAGTGTCCTCTGCGGGTACCAGCCTGGCCCGCCACCTGCCTCACTCTCCTTTCTGTACTCTCAGCTGCTCCACCAGCAGCAGCCTCCTCTAGAGAGATCACACAGCAGTCGCATCCTTTCTGCTGTGCCTAAAAGGCCAAAACAAGCAAAAAAGACTGCCCCAAGGTTTTTCAACAGCTCACAGTTTGTCACCTTTCCCAGGTGCTTCAAGAGCAAAGTGATAACTATTTCTGTACCACATGGGCTGCAACACCTTCACAGTTGGCAGCCAAACACAACCTCCCCCTGCTCAGGCTAGTTTTCTGCAGGGAGGCCAAGAGAGGTGTTTTTCAGGTCTTTTTCTCCATACTAGCAGCCACTAAGGGAGTTAAGCTTTACCCTATTCATTTCTTTTTCACTTGTCCAGATACGCAACTCAGCTGTCATAGGTCTGATGATGGCACCTGCAGCCAATTAACTATGTCCTAATTTGCACGGGTTTCATACACAGGCAACACTTAGGCTATCAAATCGAAGCAGGGGCTCCATATCTTCTAATGTGACAGAGCTCCGTAACTGCACTCATCCATAAACTCAGCTGACTAAAGATTTAAAAAGACTCACCCCAATCGGTCATTCCATGGTCAGAAGTTAAAATAAATGCAGTTTTTCCATCATTTCCATAGAAATTTTCAATCATCGAAACAATTTCTTTTATACCCTCGTCAACTTTTTTAATATTCTCCTTGTATTCCCTAAAAAAATAAGAAAAAAATGTTATTAAATTCCAGGTGGCTCTCACACTTGGTATAGAACAAGTTATCCATGGTCATAATGCCCAGTCCTTTGATTATAGATGGCTTTGCCTTCTTCTACAGAATCTCAAGCTAACAAAAGGCATCCTAGACACAAAATCTCTCCTCCTCTAAATCTTACATGAGACAGCAAATGGTCACAGCACAGTTTGAAGGTTCCTGAATAAGCACAGATCCCAGAGTTTTGTGGAATACAAGCTAAGCCAAAAATCTATATATTTTTAGAAAAAGTGGCCACAATTAACTTTCTGCCAAGTAATTTTCTATTTGTGGCTGTAGCTAAAGTCAGTTTTAAAACTCTATCTTCAAAAAATCATAACAAAAATCACATGAGACATACAGCAAGTATTAACTTTGGAACAAAGTCAGAAATCAGAGCAAGAATTTTGAAAGCAGGCAAGGACTGAAAGACATAATGTCCTACATTCCAAGCATGTGTGGAAATGAAAAGTTCTCAAATAGCTCCCTTCAAGTTGAATTGGTGATGAGTATTGTTAATCTAAACTCTTCATTCAAGTGTCCTAAGGAAAGCTAAAGTGTAATGTTGAAATTTGCAGCCATTATTCCTGAACTTAATGTTGTCTATAAATTCAACCATCCATCTGTCCTGGTTTGGCCTCAGCCGGCAATGAAGAACCACGCAGCTGCTCGCGCAACTCCCACAGCCGTGGGAAAAATCGACAGAAAAAGGCAAAACTCGTGGGTTGAAAAAGTGCAATTTAACAGAACAGTAAAAGGGAAGATGAAAACAAAACAATATCACCGATAAAGGGATATGAAGATGCAATTACAGTACCGCTGCACAGCACTCCGACCTGAGCGGCACCCCCGAGTGGCGACTGTTCTCCTCGCCAGGCTACCGCCTCTTATAGCCCGGGCATGGGTCACCTGGGATGGAATACCCGCCCCCTGCCGGCTCCTGGGGAAATTAACCCCATCCCTGCCGCAACCAGGACACCATTTCAGCCATGGGGAATCACAGAACTGCTTCCATTGTATATTTAAAAATAAAATTTCCTACATATCTTCTAGATCATGTATCGACTATAACTAAGACAACCTGCTAAAAATCAGACTTGAGTAGAGGAGTATAACCAGGCAGGCGGTATATAGCAAAAATCTGTCACTTCTACAGACGAGACCCCAAAACCAAAAAAATTCACATAGAAAAACCACAGAAAATTCAGAACATAAGTAATTATGGTGACATACACGTCCTACTGTAGAAACCCTCAAGACTGCAAGTCTTGTTTCAGGCCTTATAAATAGCACTTTGAAAAGTTACTGTATTCATTTAAAACTAATAAGAAAGATATGCTTAATCTCTCAATTACCTTGAGTTTGGCCGATGAGCATGTCCATTTGTGTCTATGCCTAGCAAATGAAGGAACAGAACCACTTTGTCTTCATGCAGTGCAGAGAACAATGTTTGATTACTTCTGGAAGAATTAAAGAAGCTCTGTATGGAATAAGCCATTAAGATATTAATCAGAGCACAATGGAAAAAGATGATAGGCAGCCTATTAAAAATAAAACACAGATGTTTTCATGTCAAAATACTATTAGAGTTATGAAAGAGAAAAATTTAATTACTTCCCGATGTACTTCTTGGAGGATAAGCACCACCAATATAGTAAGTCCAATATTTCAGCCTCAGGCAGGCAACGTTCCTCAAGTTGAAGGGTCTTTTTGTTTGGGTTTTTTTTTTTTTTGGTGGTGGTTTTGTTTTTTTTTTAAGTGTTACTTGAGTTTCTTTAGGCAGAAATACCAGATAACTGGTATCATCCCTTCTTTGCCTCCTGTGTCATTGCAACTATGCACCTTTCCCAAGATCCACTTATGGCTTTATATTCCCATTGATTTATCAATTTCAAGCTAGAAGCAAAGGTCTCAAATGCTCTTGCTTTGGAAGCAGGTTCCGCAGGACTGAGATACCAAGCTACAACTCATTTGCAGAAACCAAATTAAAACAGAACAAGACACGCTTTGCAAATACATGAACTACAGAACATACATCTGCCTTGCACATGTCCTACTTCAGCATCCCTCAGGCAGATGCCAGGGGGATTTTCCCCTCAGATTGAATGAGTCTTGACATGGCTATTCTATGTTAGACCAGCCATATTACAGCAATGCAAAATGCAAGCAGACAGCTATTCCAACATGATCTCCTTAGTAACAGCACTGCCCGAGGAAACAAAGTTGGGCAGAGTTTTAGCTCAAAAAGCAACCTGAGAACCTGTCAGTACACTAATATAAAGGAAAACGTCTTCAAATTTCACACAAGAGTCCAGGGAAAATGTTGACAGAGCCAGTGAACCACTTCTGCCACCAAAGAACAGAGCAGTGATAGTGGGAGCTCATTTGTGATAGTGGTGGAGCTCCTAAAAACTAAACCTCATACCTTGTGTAAACGAAAGTCACTGTACCCGGAGGAACACCAAACTGGAAACAAGAGTATCATAGCAAGCCGTGTCAGGAAACCATGGTAGTACACAATTTCACCTTTTTTCCCCCCCACTGAATGGACAAGCTACATGGACTAATATTTGCACATTCTCAACTTCAACTCTTGTCCAAATAAAATCATGACCAAAGTCCAGAGATATTTTAAATAAAGATACAAGAACAAAATCCAATCACATTCAATAGTAATATAATTATTTTTATGGAGATCTCCGTTTCTGACAGGGGTCCGTCCACCTGCATATATTTGACCACAGACTGAAGAAGCCTTCCAGAGCACACCAGTAACTTGCAGGATATAGTATAACTCTATTTTCTTATTTTAATTAAACAAAAGGAAATAAACAAATGGGAAACTCTTAAAATGAAATCCAAAATGTAGATCAATATTAGAAGGCAGGTATTTTTCTATCACAGACTGATTAAGCGAAAGAAGCCATTGTGTGGAAGGCAAGGCCTGAGCTTCTCTTCTCCCACCAGAGGAGTCCCCATGACATACCAAAACCACCCCACTCTCCCAGCCACCTCATAACCCAGAGCAGCAGCAGCCAGAAGAGCTTACCGAACCTCTGACTAATTAAGAATGAGACGACAAAAGGAAGATGGGTGTAATGTAAGACGTGGCATCTTTTCCCAGAGCAAATAGCAAACTTTATCCCATGGAACATTTTTTTAAATGGTTTACTGAAAAAAAACAATTAGGAAGTTCACCACAAGGAGTTATCCCAGGCTGATAAAGGCGGTGACTTGGTAAGCAGAACATCAAACAGTAGGAGCAAAACCCACTTTGCTCTGCAGGTTGCTGAACTGCCTGCCCAGTACTATCCTTGTATCTCCTTGCAGCCTACTAAAGGCCTCCTCTTTTTGGTATTCATTCTTCACAAAACTTGAGACCTACCACCACTCAACACTAGTTTCCAAGCCACCATTATATGTTTATTGCATATATATTGTTTCTGCCTCAATTTTTGTTGTTTCCTTTTTATTTGCTCCATTCAGTAATATTACCTCCCTTGTATATTTAAGCCAAACGACACCAATAAGTTTCAGGGATGGGAGTAAACAAAAAAGAGGCTGAGAGAACTCAGTTTCTCCAGTCTCAAAAAACAGCAGCTAAGGAGAGATCTCATTGCTGTCTACAGCCATCTACTGGGAGAGTGAAGAGAAGATTGAGCCAGACTGTTCAGAGGGCCTTGGTGATGTGACAAGGGGAAACTCACAGTTTGAAATGTGGGAAATTCCAGTAAGCTAAAGAGACTTTTTAGAATTATTTTTTAAAACCGTAACTGTAGCCAGATATTGGAACAGGTGCTCAAGAGGTTGTTGAATTTCTGCCCTTGAAGATGCTCAAAAACTTGACTGGGCAAGGCCTGAGCAGCCTGCTCTAACTGGCCCTCCTTCATGCAGGGAGTTGGACTCGACGGCTACTACAGCTTTCTTCCAACCTTTTTTTTTTCTACGATTCTGGCAACTTCTCTATGCTTTTCTGGCAACTAACAACAAATAATGCCCTGGCTACAACTGATACACAATTTAGTAAGGTCAGCAATAAGTTTCCCATTAAAACATTCACAGTAAAGTGTAAAATTAATTATAATGTAATACTAATATAAATATTAATATAAATATTACAAGACAAGTTTGATTACAACTACATGAAATCTTTTAGCATCATGTCTGTCCTTGGATGGGAGAAAGCAAAGAAGAAAAAAAGACTACTAGAAGGTCTAGCAAGCACAGGATTTACTGATGTCTGAACAAAATATGGACTCCACAGATATTTAACAGAAGTTGCTGGTGACCATTTGTTCGCCCAGAGCCCTCCATGGAAGCATGATCCTTTAATAGAGCTGATAAACTCTAGCCATTCTCCGTTCTACCCCCGTCTTTCTTGGGGCAGAGGAAGCCACAAGTAGCCCTTGTGGTGCTTGGGACCTGCTGACTCCACAGTGGAGAGGGAGTACACCTTAGTGCCTTTTACATCCTAGAGTCAGAAATCCAGGGACCATTTTGCCCAACATAGAGTTAAATGATATATCATTAAGTACTCGAGATAAAACTCAAAGGAAGAAAAAAAATGTAGGCAAAGGAGAACTTCGTTTCAGCAAACTGTCATTGTTACTTATATAATCTCACCAGCACAGCTGAGAGTTGTTTGAATTATAATAGCAGAGTGACCTCAGTTTCAGTCCGCCTCAAGTTTCATGCTTCTGAAGCAATCACTGATGTGTAACTGAAGAGATGATTAATGGAATGAGTGTTTTAGACCAGTCAATCAAGTCCTATCCATTCACTGTATGAAATTTAGGTAGGCAAAATAAGTCTTTAAAATAATGGTGCTGGTTCCAAGGAAGAAGTAATCAGTAATGACATATATATCAAGCTTATCATTATCGTTCGAAAGAAGAAATGCTATTAGGTGTTTTGAATTAAAAGAAAGGTAGTACCACCCTCACATACCTGTGCAGCTCCAAGTGACAGCAGGGTGCAACTTTAAGACAACAGCTATCCGAGTGTAATTGACAGTCTAATTTGATTTGTATTCTTCGTACGCATTACAACATGCAACCTGGCACAAGTGCAAGCTCAGGGAGAGGACAGCAGCTAGAAAAAACATCTTTTCACTTGCAAACTCAGAAAATCACTTCCTTTGAAAACTGGCAAACTATACTAGTTTTTTCCATGCTATGTCACTGTTTAAAGCAGAACAACCCTTGGCTTCCTAATGAAGCTACTAATTTGGTTTATTTATTGGTTTATTTGGTTTTATTTTTGGTTTGATTTGATTTATGCTGGTTAGCTAATGTTAATGCATGCAGTCCAGAGATCTTGCGGAAGAAGTTTTAAGTCCATTAATGTTCTTATGTGATCCAGAAAGTAATTCACCCAATTGCCCCACTGATACAGATATTTATACACCGATACCCACTATCACCATTTCTTAATCCAGGACAAATGAGGCAACATGGAATAACATGAATATAGGAACTAATGAATAATCAGAAACTATGTGCCTTGGACTATTAATACTTACAGTGACAACGTCACAGAAAACAGTCATGAACTGACCCAAGTCAGCTCCAAGTCAGCCTCCGTCCCATCCCCCCTCAACTAACCATGACTTCTCTGACAGCCACAGCATAGCATGAACCACAACAGATAATCAGGAATCAGCTACGTGCATCAGAACAAGCCACGCTGTATAATTACAGTGGGTACAACCCTGACTAAAATTAAGTCAATAATACTTTCTCATAACGAAGACTTACCATTTCTGCCATGTCACAATATTTGTTATAAAATCCTTAACTAATCACATTCTGTAGTGCTTTAAAATGGGTTTAAGATTATACGCAAATTTAAGTCAAAGACAAGCCAAATATGTTTTTAAAGCATACTTTTATTACAGTTAGGTTTTTTTATTAGCATTGAATGACAAAATATTTCCTCTAAGCTTCCACTATGCTAGTCACGATACTCAATTCAAGCAATTTTTACTTATGACCCCAAGTGATAGGTCTTTCAAAAATTTCTTACTTTCTAGTTCTATGATAAAGTTAACATCCAGATGTAGTTTTTATACACAGGTAGCATAAAAAGATTCTCTGCTCACCTTAACATGATCAAAAACCCACGTGTCAAGCTCTGCTGCATCTTGTGCTCCAAAGTCTTCACTTTCTGCTGTGTAACAAAATGTATAAACGTGATCCCCAGTAGCACCTACAAAAACAATACAGATGAAATAGGAGATGGAGAAAAGTTTTCCTCCTTTTCTCATAGTCAAAAATACACAAATAATGCATAGGAATAGAAATCTATCAAGAACGACAATCCAAAGTCAAAGACATTTTATCCTTATTTTAAACTTTCCCATCATTAATGTTTTTTTGAAGCCTGGATACCATTTTAACTCATTAGCTTATCAGCACCTCAGAGGAATGAGGAGCAATGTTATCCAGTATGCTTAGGTGAGGAGATAAAGTATGGAAAAGCATATAGGGGTAGAATAAATCCCCGTTAAAGCAAATTAAACAGAATTTAGTTTTTGAAACGAGGAATTTCACTGAGAAACTTCTAACAGAGGAAGCCAGACATTAAAAGCCTTGTTTGAACACACGTTTTGGGAGGGTTTTTTGTTGAAGAACATGTACTTAGCTTGTGGTGGTTAAACTGAATCGTGCAAGACAATGCCCTATCAATGAGGCCTTTTACACAGGAAAACTTCATATATCACATATAAGGAAGGCAACAGGAGGAATGTAACTTAGTTACTGTACATCAATTCTAGGAGGCAACGCAGCATTGAAAGCCAAGTGGATAGCTTCACAAAGACGATATTCAAAGTGTGCATCTTTAAAACATGGATTCAAAATTTAAAAGGGAGAACTACTGGACTATGTTCAGGCATAAAGTACAACATGAGGGCCACTGATGCGAAAGCACAGCATCTGGACAAGGCAATTTCATTCTGTATTCACTGTCAATAGAGCAAAGCAGAGAAAGGGGGGTGGGAGGGGGGGAACGGAGACCTGGAAGAAAGTAAACTTCAGAAGTCCTGGAAAGACCTGAGGTTAGGTGGGATTTCACGAAATAATACAGTCAATGGCTGAGCTGTTACAGCTCAGGGATGCTATTTCTACTGTGACTACATAAACTCCCAGACGGAAAATGTTCTTCTATCAGTTGATGGCCAGAGAGAGTATGACTGATTTGCTGGATGTCACAATTATATAATGCAGTTTTGTAAGCTTCCAGGCTTGTGAATGAACTAACATCCCAGTATAAGGGAGCTGTTTAACCAATATTATGCCCAAACCCACACAAGGAATGCAGGTATTTCAGGCCATGAAGATGAAAGCTGGCACAGATTTTCTGGTCAGCTCCCACATACCCCCCAGGAGATGTTACTTCTACTTATAACCCAGAACACTCACCGCAGTTCTCACAGTCTGAAAGAAAAAGAAGAAAATACTCCCAGGCATTAAAAACTGAATTAAGGAGTCCCAATTGGTGGATAAATTACTTCAAAAGAAGAAATAAGCCCTGGCCATCACTGTCAGGATGACTGATGGCCTAAGAGGGTAGAGTGCTGTACTGTTTTTCCGCAGCGTCACAAGTAAACCTGAGAAGACTTGTCTTTGAGAGGCGCCACGCCAAGGAAGCCAAATGAAAGCAAACAGTTTGCAGACGAGGCAAAGAAACACATCTACTACTTACCCATTTCTAATTTCTACCAGACTGAAAAAGAAAAAAAGCCACCCAACCCTGCACTGCAAAACGACGCCATACTAGGAAAGTTTTGGACTGCCTGCATAGCTTAAATAATGGATTTTTTTTTTTTAAATAAGAAAAAACTACTATGCCATATGTTACAACATATTATTTTATTGCTGTTGAGAGGTGGCGAGCAACAGTATGCCAAATATTTTCTTTAAGTCCAGGGATGAGGAAACTAAGATGGGATAGAGAAGCAGAGGAAGCCAGAGCCGAAAACATCCTTTAGAAGCGAGCACAGAGCTTTACTGGGTTTGGTGCTGCAATAACACTATGAGAAATAATGGGAGGTGCCAGAAAGTCCCACAACAGATACCACCTGTTCCTATTGCAGAACTACCTGGCACATCATCTCACCCACAGTACCAATATTCAAATATTAGGATCGGGGATCAAGTTACCACGCTCTTACAATAAGATTTACATCTTGCAGAACGCAAAGCTCTCACTCTGCCAGCGGGGCTGGTCCTGTGTCTGACAAGTCTTTCATGGGTCAGAGCCCAGACCAGCAGGATAC
This sequence comes from Charadrius vociferus, assembly GCF_000708025.1. NCBI lineage: Eukaryota > Metazoa > Chordata > Aves > Charadriiformes > Charadriidae > Charadrius > Charadrius vociferus. The sequence goes on along the minus strand of NW_009648148.1, from coordinate 8,528 downwards.
TTGTGCTAGCAACTTTTGCAGGCACAAAAGAGGGGAAGAAAGAATGAAGGCACAAGGACCATCAGACACTAAGCTCTGCCCACAGAGTGTGGGCATCAGAGAGCAGTCAAACACAGCCAGGTGAGGAATGCGAGAAATTCTGCATTTTTCTTGGTGTGCTGTAGGAACAAGGAACTAGAAGAGGAGACCAAGAGGTCTGTCTGTCCAGAATAACCCTGACAAAGGCTTGACCCATTTGTCCCTATGGTCTTGATGATACCCTTCTTCATACTCAAGCTGAACAATGACCCTAGCATTGCTGCTAGCTTCCAACAGAGAGAAAGGGAACCTCTGGAACAAATGGCAATCTGGATGCAAAGGACTAACATCTACTTCCCGTAACAGAAGCAACAGCCTCAGCTCCTTTTTCAGCATGGCATTTAATATTTGGGATTATACTCCAACGTAGACGCGTGACAAAACAGTACAGGATTGGACTGTTCAAGTCAAACTTCAAATTCTGACAAGTCTAGAAGAAAAACTCAAAATTTTAAAGAGCATTCTGGAAATAACACAGGCATTTTCAAAGTACATTATTTTCAGATAATTTCAAGGTCATAATCTAAAAATATCATAGAAAATAAGGTTAAAATTAGCAGACTGAATTTGTGCAGCTGTTGTGGTTTAACCCCAGCCAGCAACTAGGACCACAGCCATTCACTCCTTCCCTCCCTTCCCCCCTCCGCCCCCAACCTCAGTGGGGTAGGGAGAAGAGGGAGAGAAAGTAGGGGGGAAAAAAGGAAAAAAGAACAATTCGTGGGCCGAGATAAAGACAGTTTAATAGAACAGTAACAAAGAAAAAAAAAATGGCAAAAGAATACACAAAATGAAGTGATGCAACACAAATTGCTCTCACCAGCCGAGGATCAATTGCCCAGCCTGTCCCGACCAGCGATCGTGGATTCCAGCCCCCCAGCCAACCCCCATTTATACACTGAGCATGATATCTATGGTATGGAGCATTTCTTTCACCAGCTTGTCCTCTCTATGCCCCTTCTCAGCTTCTATGGGAAGCTCAAAAAGTCGTTGATTGAATATAAGCATTACCTAGCAACAACTAAAACAATATGTGTTATCAACATTATTCTCATACAAAATCCAAAACACAGCAGCTATTAGGAAGAAAATTAACTCCATCCCAGCTGAAACCAGGACAGTAGCTTAAGTAAGTTTAACTATTAGAAACTAACACCTTTTAATCCTGCTTAAGTAAATTGCACACCAGTTCCAAAGGTACATCGCAGATTTTCTCAGACTGAAACACTAATCAAAGTCACTGAGACTTCAACAAATTTAGATTTCATGCATATCTATTTTGATATTAAAGGAGATCTGTGAGCATTTTATTTACCTTCTCTATAGAATCCTCAACCATTTAATTGAAATATTTATTTTATGATAGGAAAAGGACCCCAATAACATAGACGATGACAGGAAACAAAGGATTTTTCTCTCCTTCCCAAAAACGAGCAGGTATTATATACTCTTTAGGCATCATCTAATGAAAGCAGTGAAACAGCTAACAAAATTCTGAACATTTTGGCATGATAAAATACACACAAGAAAAGAGTCCTGTGAGCTTACAAATTTGCAACATGGAAAGAGGAAGAGAAATGAACCTATGCTTCCCTATCTCCTTTTAGGCTTTTTTGTAAAAGTAAAGTTAAAGAACAAACACTTGATTCCATTCCCTGTATTATAAAACTTTTCTCTTTGGAAATTCTGTATTATAAAATCCTTTCTGTGTTATAAAACTTCTCTTTGGAAGAAGGGTAAATATCTTTTTCTACTGAAAGAAGTTAATCTACCTTTCTATCGTGAGAAACTATGATTCATTTTCCCACACAGCATTTACTTCTCAGATACAGTGCTGCACTAAACCTTTCTCAGTTTCGGGGGATTTCCCTCCCCCTCCAAAAGAAAGCTCCATTGTTGACGCCATTCAGAACAAGCCATATCGAGAGACACAGCAACAGCATGGTATTACCCTTGCACATCCCTCCAGTTAACATCAAAGCTGCTTCCAAGTCCTGTGCTTATCTTCTTACTCAAACAAAACTAGTAGAAGTACAGGGCTCTGGGAAATTCTTGAATTCCCCAAATATTTTCCCAAGAACATATCTCCAAAAATGTAAATAAGCTGTGCAAGGGCAGTGTACCACCTTTCCCCTCTCCCCAGCCGCCATCACATATTCCCAAATACAAGCTGTAATCTGAGGTCATGGGAAATTATCAGGAGATATTTTTACAGCTTACCATAAATTTACGGGGATAAAGCAAAGAACAGACAAGAGGTGCGTGTGTGTGAGGGGGGATATCAGGAAGAGAGGCGGAAGCGACTGGAGTTCAGAAAAAGTTCAAGAATCATCATGAGAAATATGATGTACACTTTTTCTAAAGCAATATTAGATTCCACTCCTATCCTGCCCATAACATTTTTCTGATTTGTCAATGCCAATACTTAGAACAGAACAGCAGCATATGCCCCTATCTTGCCCCCTTTTCACTTCAGTCTCTTTTACTCTGAGATTATGGGAAAGGGTGTATGTGCCCTCATTCTTCCAAGAACAAAAAACAAAATTAAACTTGGAGGCTTGGAGGCACTCTAAATTTTTTAAATGTTCCTCAGCAATCTCGGCATGCTGAAAGACCAACTGCACTTGGCTGACAAGACTTTAACACACTGCACACCATGGGGAAAAGACCTCGGCTTCAGCAATAGTACCAGGCAGTTCCTAATTGCATAAAGTTATTCCCTTTACACATTATTGTTCTAGAGTAGAAGAAGGATAACCCACAATAAGCTACTTCACCAGCTCAGACACTCAAAAAGCATGACTATAGTTTATCACCTGAATCACTGGGAGCTGCATGCAGAGGAAGAAAATGCCAGCTGCAGGCTTGCAAACAAGAGCTTTAAACTTCAAGCAAAGAAAAAATATTAGGTCCTTTTAACTAAGGGTGTGTTTCATTTAGTATGCTGAAACAATTAGGTAAAACCTATTTAAATGGATGAATAATAAATAGGGATATCCTCTATAAAAGCCTGCTTCTTTTTCTTCACCCAGTCTTGAATTCACAAACTAGGAATCAGGTATACAAATATACAAACTGGAAATACTTTATTCACCTTCTTTAACTCACAATTTTTAAGTGTCTCTATTTTACTACCTGATAACTATGTGTTAAAGATTCATAAAATTTCAACTTACCTTTTGCAAACATTGGCAAAATATCTGGGCTTCCCCAGCTCCAAGTATATTTACTTTCATTGAAAACAGAGTCAAATTCCACTGGATTCTCCTTCCATCCTGTTAAACAAACATGGATTTAAATGGAGTTAGCAGAATATCTCATTGACTGCTAAGATTGATAGTCCATGCAAAATGTTGGGGGTTTTTTTGTTTGGGTTTTTTTTTTGTTTGTTTGTTTTTTAAAGTTTCCCTTATACTATTTCACAATGAACTCCACTTTGCGAGTCTCTGTTTTACTTCCATTTCAACTTCTATTTGCAATTAGTCCCCCATTCATTAAGAAGTTCACTGAAAACCTAAGCCAATCTCATTATGCCAGGATTCAAAAAGACAAAACACACAGCTGATTTACCTTCAAAACAGCTAAAAATCTCCTGAATTCTAAATCCCCTGTTGTCTGAATTCAGCTTTTGGCATTTTAGGCAATAAATTACACACTCATATATCATATTTCCAGCAATCACATTCCACCTCATCACAATAAAACCTTCAAGATGTTCTGTTTCCATGACAAGGCAGCTGACAAACATAAAGAGATGCTCTTAACAGCAATTCCCGCCAATCCTGCATTTGTAGCAGATGTCAGAAGGAAGAACCTTTACATTAGGAACATGGCCAAGACCAAGAAATTACTCTTACCTCCCCTGTCCAAAACCAACACACAACACTACAAGCGCTCAGGCTAGTAGGAAGCCTGGGGGAAGGCAGAGGACCACAAAAAAAGACCAAGTCAGTAACGCGAAGGCTTGTTGCACATTATTATCCACCAAGCACGCAGTAACAGCTAGCTCCGGACAAAACACATAGTTGGGGTTTTCGCTTTATTTTGCTACTGATTCTCCAACTCAGCCTAGCAATGGTTCAGCTAAGACACTGCAGTTCTCTTCTTGTTTGTGACATCTACTTAGCCATCTCCCATTACATCCCAAATGATAATTAAAAACTCCGTTACGTGAAGAGTTCATTCCATAAGGTTCTTCTGCTTTTAGACTCAGGGTGCTAAATTTTACCATGTTACAAAATATTAACTTATGTAAGCTACTTTCACAGCTATCAATATTAAGAGTGGGAAATCCATCCAGAATTATTCTTTTCCATATAATCTTGGTACACAAACCACTACGCAGGTATTTATTAATAATCAACTACAAACCCAGCACATCACTGCAACACCCGATTTTGGAGGACAGTATTCAAAGCTTTAGGACCAGCATACCTTTAGCAACTGCACTGACATCTTCATAGAATCCAGCTATAAGTGCAACGTGCCCTGGCCTGGATTCCGTTGGAACCCGGGTGTGAGAGATTCCCCAGCTGCCATTATTCTCTAGAATACCCCTGAAAACAGGATACAAGGCAGTTAATGCTCATGGCTTCTTGAAAGTACAATGAATTGCAGAAAAAAAGAATGACAGGTAGATGTGAGGCAGGAAATGCAAAAAAAAACCAACAAACCCAAACAAAACCAGATTTTCACTACTGCCTGCTGTGCAGCAAAACAAGCAGAACATTAACCTGCAAGTAGCTGTATATTATAACACCCCACAGAGAACATTACTATTGCAGCCCATCAGCACTGCAAACAGATGAGTTTAGCTGGTGTTCTAATACACTCAGAATTAACATACTAATTTTTTTCTCTGCTGCTTTCTGCTACAGCTTACTTTTTTCCGCCCTAACATATTGTTTCTGCCTGGTGTTACTTTCTTTGTTCTTTCCACTTAGCTTCAAAGTGTCTAGTTCGATCTTATCTTACTAAATATGCGTAATTATAATTAGTTCTTGTGACCATGTCTGCCTTTATTTGTGCTGAATATTGGAAGCCAGCATCAAGAGAATTCAAAAACCACATAAATCTAAGGTGCAAATCATTTCAGCAAGATGGAGAAAATTTAAGTAAGCCTTGTATCTTTTGCAATTACACCAGAGTGAAGGAGAATACCTTCTCCCCACATATACAGAAATACATAAATTGTCTAGGGATTATGCACATACAATAGTTATAACACTTAAAAAGCGAATTAAATAGAGGACAAAGCCTCGTAAACTACTCTTGTCTGCCGAAGATATGAACAGTTGGAGCCTGTCGGAGGGCACGCAGTGAGCGCTACCATATGCTGTTTTCTTGTCTCCATCTTCTGGAAGAAGAGGAAGATTCACTGCTCACTGTCAGAGCAAGGGGAGAAAGAAAGACAACAAAACACACCAGGACATACCTTACACTAATGTTTAGGAAAAAAGCAGCCAAATCTTCTTAACAAATTCAAAGCAGTTTTTAAGAGTCTAATCTACCAGGAAACTGTATTTTTGTTGTTCATGATACAAGCTACAAAATTTGCTATATTTTTATCAGATGTGTTTTAGCCTTAGTAGATTCTAAGTTCATGCCTTGTGACTTTATTTTTAACAGAGACTTTATACAACTGTTATTACAGGATCCATACACTCAGCTCTAAATATACTTCTCACTAATGAAGTAAGAATCAAACCACAACCTAAAGTTTCAGGCTCCACTCCAAGCTTGCACAATTCAGTTTGCTTGGGGTGTTTTTTGGTTGTTTTTTTAACTCATCTTAGACCTCACATTCTCAGGTCTACTTGAAAGCTCACAGGACTATTTGGAATAACCCAAATAATACAGTGAAAAATATAAAAGGTGATATAGCACTCTAACACATTATTCCTAGCTCTCATCTCAGCTAGGTCCTAAGACAAGTTGTATTGAAAAAAAGTACTAATTTAAAAAAAGATGTAAGTATTAAAGTGGCTTTCTAATTTATTCACACTGGAGACTGATAAAAATGTCTTGCACTAGCATTAGTGGGAGATTTAAGACAAAAATACATTTTTGGCCCTCACACTTCATTGCCCCAACAGGTAGGAAATTGTTTTAATTAGAATTTGATTTCTCTTGAGTTGGAAAGTAATCCTTTACCTTTGCTTTTGTGGGGCTATATCACAGGAATAACACATACCAAGCAGAAAAAAATATAGCCAAATACTGCCATTTCCCTGTTCAAAATTCATTTAGCTATTTTGAATTATTTCAAAGCCTTCTACTCAGAAGAACCATTTAAAAAAATTAATTTCCTTGACAGTATAAACATTAGCTACCTATAATAACAATGACAAATATGAATATGATATAGTAATACAGCTGAAACATGACAGGCAAGGAAAAAAACACCTTCCCCGATATCACCACCACCACTACAGCAATTCAGACTACCTACCATCCCTCACAGCTATCACAAGACTGCTGAAAAACAGATTTTTCAAGAATATTTGTAAGAGAAAATACTAGGTACTTGGCATAAATCACCCAGCAATCTGCTCCAAGCCTAATAGATATTTATTATTAATTTTATGTACCTACTAAAACTTCGCTTCTATTTATAGCACATTGCTACAAGAATGGTTCTTGCTCATTTAAAGATAATCTTTCCTCATTAACAAGACAGTAGTTCCCAAAGTGGTCCACCTGGATGAGACAAGTAATCCGTCTGTTACGTTGTCCACTACTATAAAGCAGATAAAGGACTGAAGACTTGGCACTTTGGAATGAATATGCAAAAAAGTGGACTTTATATTAAATTGCATATACTGCAGGCTAGTATTATTGAAAAAGGAAAGCTCAGACAGCAATAACTTGGAAGAATAAAAAAGGAAACACTCCCAGCAACAAACATCTGCTCTTGTCTACCCGTTTACAAGGCCAACTTACAGAAGTTGTGTAGCTCAAAGGTTCGATGACAAAACACTGAGTACCTTGCTTTGAAATGGCAGCAGTATATATATGGGTCTGCTGATTATATATATATATTACATATATATATGGGGGTGCTGATTGACGAGGAGCTCAACATGAGCCAGCAATGTGCAATTACAGCCCAGAAGGCAAACCATACGCTGGGCTGCATCAGAAGAAGCGTGGCCAGCAGGTCGAGGGAGGTGATTGGACGTGGCCTTGGGCAACCTGGTCTAATGGGAGTTCTCCCTGCCTATGGCAGGGGGGTTGGAACTCGATGATCTTCAAGGTCCTTTCCAACCTAAACCATTCTATGATTCTGCCCCTCCAGTCTACTCTGGTGAGACCCCACTGGGAGTACTGCGTCCAGCTCTGGAGCCCCCAATGCAGGAAAGACATGCACCTGTTAGAGAGGGTCCAGAGGAGGGCCACAAAGATGATCAGAGGGCTGGAGCACCTCTCCTATGGGGACAGACTTAGAGAGTTGTGGTTGTTCACCCTGAAGAAGAGAACGCTCCAGAGAGACCTTATTGTGGCCTTCCAATACCTAAACGGGGCCTACAGGAGAGCTGGGGAAGGACTTTTTACAAGGGTAGGTAGTGATAGGACAAGGGGGAATGGCTTCAAACTGGAAGAAAGTAGATTTAGATTAGATATTAGGAAGAAATTTTTCACTTTGAAGGTGGTAAGGCACTGGAACAGGTTACTGAGAGAAGTTGTGGAAGCTCCATCCCTGGAGGTGTTCAAGGACAGTCTGGATGGGGCTTTGAGCAATCTGGTTAGTGGGAGGTGTCCCTGCCCATGGCAGGGGGGGTGGGACTTGATGATCTTCAAGGTCCTTTCCAACCTAAACCATTCTGTGATATGTAGTAGAGCTGAAGATAGACTCTGGATTGCCTGGCCCTCCACCTTTCAGAACACGCAACATGCCACGTGTTTTTTCTTTTCATCATCTCTCACATATACATGCTCACACACATATATATTTATAAGCAGAATGAGAGACAACGAGAGAAATACAGATGGCACTTCAAACCTCTAATGGCATTTTATTACACTCAGTGACCCACCAGCATCTTTGCTTATTACAAGGCAGTTCTCCCCCTCCATTCACCCGTGTACTTTCAGTGCAAGTAACAATGGTTTACTTCTACAGATTTTGAAATAGAAAGTCCCTCACTCCACAAACAAAGTAAACCAGATACAGGAAAAGTGCAAACTTCCTAACACTTGACAAGTTAATACATGGTTTAACTTTTTATTTTTAGATAGGCATGATAATGCTGAATGACTGAAACTGAAAAACTCAAACCACTTACTGGCAAAAAGATCCATTATAACTCTATCCTAGCCACTGCCCACCACTGCTCCTAGTGATGGGGCCATTACAGCATTCACACCTTGTTGATGGTGCAAAAGACCAACAGTTTTACTGCTAAGAGAAGAAACTGCTCTGGAGGAAGTGTGAAGTCCACTGCTAAAAGACA
>NW_009648147.1:385363-395499 GCF_000708025.1 Charadrius vociferus | reverse complement strand
TTTTTTTTTTTGTTTAACAAAGAAAAAAACCAAAGTATTTGGCCACCTATATATCAGATTTTTTTGGACGGGACTGCGATAGCTTAGGAGAAGAATGGCATCAAAGAGAACACTCCCCCTAAAATGAGCCTGTTGATTTTTATTTTTTTTTATTTAACAAAGAAAAAACCAAAGTATTTGGCCACCTGTACATCAGATTTTTTTGGACGGGACTGTGATAGCTTAGGAGAAGAATGGGATCAAAGAGAACACTTGCTCATAGGGATGGATCAGGCTATGATCTTTAAAGCCACTACGTCAGGGTGGAGTAAACTTCAGTAGTCTGAGTCAGTCTCAGACATCGATGAGTGGGCCGCTTCCCACCCTTGGTCATAATTCTCTTGCTTCAAAGGGTGGTGATCATTCCTAAAGTGAAGACATCAAATTAAATGTCCCTGCTCCTTCCCCCCCCATTCTCAGAAATTATCCCCTAATCATTGTCCAAAAATTTTGCACTGGTGTCTCACCTGTCCCACAGTAGTCTGTCATATATGAGCCAAAATGGTTTGGTAATGCTCTTTGCATTACATAGCGGAGAATGGAATGTTAAATTTGTGATCCTTCTGAGTGCAGCAGTGCTTTTTTTTTTTTAAGTCACAGTGCACGCTGCTGTTTCCTGCAACGCAGAGACCCAACTAAAAAGCTGCCTTTCCTCATGTAACATTAAAAGTCTGTACAAATAAATCAGGACATAGCATTCCCTGAATACCAAGTTGATTAAATAAAATAGGGATTTGACTGAAACCATATGGATTTTCTTTTTGTTTGGGTTTTGGGGGTGGCTTTCTGTTGTGGGTTTTTGTGTTGGGTTCAGTGGTTTTTGTTGGTTTGTTTTGAGAAGCCCTGGATGAAACACTTGCAGTGCACCTCCCACATCCCTTGTGGTCTGCTTTTTTCTGAGCTTTAGGTATAAACATATTCAGTACTCGGGGAATTATCAGCTAACATCCGTTAACTACAGCTTTGTGTTGGTAACACTTTCAGTGCTCAGTACTATACCATAACAAAAATTAGTTTTCTCTATCCTACATAGTATTGTAAGCTCTATCTATTTTTCTATTTCAAAATGTAGTTCTGTGTTTAACTGGAAGCCAGAACAGCCTTCTGTAAAATGTGATTGCAAAGGTCAGCCTCATCCGTCTCCCATCCTGCCTTTTCCAGTCTTGCATAATGGAACTGCAGCAATTTCACCTGTCTCCTTATTAATCTTTGGTCCAGTATATCCACAAGTCCCCTTTTGGAGACAAACTTCAATAGGATAATTAAGGACTTAATGTCCTTGCATATGCTTTGAGATAAGACATTTAGCTAGTAAGGGGTAGTTGCATTTCTGCTTCAGCTTGAGTATTTTGTCTTACCGAATCAGCTGTATTTTAGCTTGGCTGAAGACTTTCTAGAATCCTTTGAGGATAAACCAAAACTCACCCAAGACTACATCCTGGCTGTGGTATTGTTATTCTTACAAGACCGCTGAGGAGAAATCTCAACAAGAATACAAGCAATAACTCCAATCTTCTCTTTAAGACTACGTGCTATTTCAGCTGTCCGCATAAAACTTCCTTCATAGGGTACCCACCACTGTCTTGGTTTACTTTACAACCCAGTAATGTTGTCCCCGATTTGGTGCTTGATGTCCCAAGCAAGACTTCTCATTGAATGTTTCTGTTTGTGCATCTGTTGCTGGTTTATTGCTCTGTAATGCCTATGTTCAGTCAATGCATAGTGTCTTTGCAGCCTCTTCTCTTTTTAAATGATGACTGGAGGGCTTTTGCCGCTTTATAGAGTTTGTAAAATCCGGTAAGGTCGCCTTCTCTGACTCGTAGCTGTTTGTATCTTCAGTCAGAAGTGGGACCTTCAGTATGAAACTTACTTATCTGTAGCACAAGGGGGATTCTACTGGGTGTAGGGTTCATTGTTTTCTTGGGCTATATTGAAAAGTAGCAGTTAAGATCTAGGCTGTCCTCTTAAGTGTCAACTTTCCAAGCTTTTAATCTATACGCTCTGCACTGTCCTTTCTTTTATGTTTTTTTTTATCACTATCTGTTAATTAGAATATTGAGTTTCTTCCCTCAGCATAATGGACAAATATCTCACCAGTTAAGATTTTCAAATAAGCAGACATCTTTCACAAGCCATAAACTGATGCCCCTGTGATTTACAGTAATTTGCTAAGAGCCCCTTAAAATATGGTAGCATTTTGTTCTCATCAACAAAAGCTGCAAAACTGTTTCTTTTGAAGAGGGATAAGTGCCAATCTGCTAATTGCCTTCCCTTCTCCTTTGATCTTTCTGACCAGTTTTTCTTAACATTGCAAGACTTCTCTGAATTCAGAAATGAAAGGAGGTGTCTTCTAATCAGTCCTAATGCTCTGCATAATTCTTTTTCCCCAAAGAAGCCAGTTCATAGCTCAGCTGAGCAAATGTGTTTAAAAATACAGTCTGGGTCATCTAAACAATAAAGCAGCTGGATGCCAGGAAGTACATTCCCTTCCAGTTTTCTTTCAAAGGCAAAATTTAGGAAGTTGCAGCAGACTTCAGGCCGTATATTTGGGTGTGTATGAGAGATTTGGTAGCTTGTTAAATAGGATATTCTGTTCTGGTTGTACCCTTAGTGGTGAGGACACGGACCATCGATGGGTTGCACCAAGACACTGTTGACCTCTTTGCTTTGGCATAGGAGTACGCAATACAGATGAAGTTGCAAAGTTGCTGACAGATGCACTTGCTATCATTCATCTGATCTGAAGAGACACTGAATCAACAGAATAAAGATCTCAGGGCTACCTTGCTGCGAACAGCTATGCCCTTCAGAACGATACCTTTGTCCTTCAGTGTCCATTCAAGTGCTTTTGGAAAACGATAGCCTGAGCATTAAAATAGCACAAAGCATCCAAGTCCTCCAGAGAAGGGGAAAAATACCAATTTAACATAAAATGATACAGCGTTGTTTTCTTCTTTTATCCTTTTGTCTTTCATTTCAAACTGACTTTTTTAGTGATAAGGCTATTCCTTCTCTCACTGCATCACTGTATTTAATTGCTTATGCTCTGTTTTGTTTGTTGTACATAAAATTTAAGCCTATGTGTGCGCATGTCTCTTCCCTACTGCAACTGCAGAAATACACAATCCAGTTCAGATGTCATCAGCGATGGCAAATAAAAGCATGGCAGTTTACATCTTGGCGATTGCAAATAAAAGCATGACAGTTTACATCTCAAAAGCTGATCCTGTTAAATCCCTGTCTGGTCCAAGCCCACCCATTGAATTTCATCTACAGCTGTCTTCCAGCTGAGGTTGGTTGAAAGCTGTTTCATTCATGTCTTAAGGCAAATCCCAAATCAGAAATGCAAACTTAAATATAGAAAGAAAAAGGCAGAAACTAGGAAAATCTTTTATGAATGCAACTTCTACGTAAAAGGCAATTCTGGGATTAATGTGTTGCAATCTAATGAGAGGTAACGCTGCGATGTGGTGTCTTCTCTAGAAACAGGGAATGCGAGTTCGGCAGGTAAACATTTGTTTTGCACAATTCCCGAGTGATGGGCAATGAATGTTCATACACAGCGGGGCAAAATTGGGTGCAACTTCCTTTGTAAACAATTATCATCTGTCTTTTAATAGGCTGTAGTTATCAAGTACAGTAACAGTTTCCACTAAGTGGGTATTGCTGAGTGGTAAGTAACAATGACGTTCTTGTATGATTAAGTAATCTATGTATTATACGTTTGAAATCAGTAATATGTGTCATAAGGAATGCTACAGCAGTGGCACTTAACAGTTTATTGTTTAAAATTGAATTTACCAGTTCAATGTTTCTTACAAGCATAAAAAAAGAGCGCTGCTGAGCCTGGAAGTGTGCAGTGGTGAATGCACCCGCTATACGTCAGCAAGATGTGTATCTAATACTGCAGACTGACGTACTTCTCACGCTGGTGCCTCAGGCTTCAATAGCGAGAATGCTTAGTGTTAGCAACAGTGCAAGTCAGCTCCAAAAAGAGTTGTCGCCTTATAGTTCCTTTCTTAGCTATCCTTTAAGGCACTAAAAATTGTGGAGTACGTAGGATACTGTCATTAAAAGATACATACTGACTGGATTTACCTAAAGGATTTGAAGTAATCTGGTATTTCCCATTCGGTGGGGCAGCCAGCATATCTCTAAGGGAGTTAATACATCCCCTCTGGTGTGAGTACCAGGGCACAGTTTTAAAGAGCAGTGTGGCACTTGGGTAACTGTCTTTTTCCTATGACAGCATGCGTTTCTATTTGCTCCTCTTTTTCTAATAGGATTCAGTCTATAAATCAGACTTCAGTCAGTAAAAATGATGCAAGAATAAGAATAGTGTTATTGCTCTATGCATCAGTCACACAAGTTACTGAGTTACTTAAGCACATATTGCTTTCCTGCATCCTTTTTTCTGTGTGTATGAGATGGAGGCAGAGAAAATGGTGAACTAAAATGAAATTATTACTTTACAGATATACTGTATGATGTTGCTAATGGGTTCTAAGTTGTAAATGTAGTATCTATGGTTGCCTTGACTGAAGTCCTGTTTCTGTCCTAAAATGATCCAGTGGAATACATGAAACACTGGTATCTACTGTTGCTGTTCTGCTCTCTCTTATGGCAACACATCTTTTTAATTTCCCAAGCCATAACTACATTTTTTTTACTTAGATACAGCCTAAAATGAGCCACTGTGTTTGAGTTGAAATTATCTTTTTCTTCTTGCGGAACTATGAGATTACATTGAAGTTCAGCCCCGCTTTTTTGTTACGCTGCCTTGAGAATTGTCTTTTGCTATGTACCCACATTTATATCCTCTAAATAATGTGCATCCCCTAAATAACTTTTCAGAATTCTAAGCCACTGTCAGAGGGACCAATATTTTCCTATGTGGCTCTATGGTTTGATTTATTTTTTAAAACTTTTTTCTTTCTCTGCAGTGGGACGCAGTAAGTGTTTGGATCTGGTAATTAAGCTACCAAACTCCTGTGGTTCCTTGTTTTGGATTTAGTTTAGGTTACATTCAAACAAATACTTGGCACAGGTGAAGATACATCGCTGACACTTTTTTCCAGCTGTGAACGCAGACAAATAGTCTGCACATTTTGAAGTTGCAGTAAGCAGGCGCAGTGCTGCCGTTTTGTAGAGCTCTTGATGCCTAGTAATATGAAAAAGGAGAATAAAAATGATGGTAACTTGCTAGCTCTGTTTGCACGGGAATTTTCAAAAAAAAGGCTGTGCTTTTTGTGATTATTTCAGTGTAAGTCAGTGGCTTGGAAATGGAGTGACTCTGATGTAATTTTGGGGTGAAGATTCATTCAACTCTCCTGGCTGGTTCTTTTGTTTTTACGGGGTGAATTTTTTCATTAATCTTGCTGATGTTTAGTTGAAGATGAAACTGTAAATCAGAGTAGGTTTCCTAGTACTCTTCTGCACTGGACAGTAGACATGCATTATATAACACCTTAGATTTCTGCCATCTTCATAATGCCAATGTTGCGGAAAGAACTTAGAGGCAGACTGCAGGAGAACAAACAAAATTCAGTTCAGAGAACGAATGTGGCTAGAGATGTCATTGTCACGCTGACAGCTGTCAGTTTGATAGAGCAGGAGAATAAACTTTTAAGCTGTGAGTTTCTAGAACCCGTCTTGAGTATAGTGATGAGAAGGAAGGGGGTTAAATGGTAAGGAGACAGAGTTTTTGATCCATGCAGTCTGATAGCAGGCAGACTGTTTAAACAGAAGAGGCGTCGAAAAAACCTTCTAACTCCTTTCTTGATGTAATTGCAAATAGAGCACGTAACGCTAACTGGCACGCTTCCCTGTAGCAGCATTTCCAAGTTGGCTGCTGACTTTCCTTCACAGCAGTTTGTGCAGCTGTTGAAACACAGTGACTGAAGCCCTTCTGAAATTCTCTGTTTAGACACAATGGCACAAAAGGGATTCTTATAGGTGTGGATTTTCGCTGTTACCTTGCCAGCTGTGTGAATAACCGGCCCTTGCATCTTGTGCTCCGTGATGGCACCGATCACAATACTACAGCGATGGCAGGGATCCTCTTAGCGTCTTGACCTCTGCTATTGCTCTTACAGCTCTTCGCATTGACTTGTCATTAGAAGCAGCTTAGGGACGCCTCCTTTTTTTGTCTGCTGAACACTACCTTGGAAATACCTGCGTACAGAGAGTCCTCTATGCTTGGAATTGAACTGGCAGGAGTCCAGTGAGAGCAGCCAAGTCTGGGAGTAGTTTTCATGACAGAACAGGAAAAACAGGAGGAAAAGAGGGGTGGCTTTAGTAGGCAGGCAAAATGACTGTTGCTTCCTATCACAGGGGAGATGATACCTAGTTGGAATGATCCTGAAGCAGCAGACAGCATAAATGCAAAAAGGTAGATCAGTTTACTTATAAAGCAATACTGAACTGATTGAAAGTTACAGGCACTTCCCTATGAATTGTAAAGCAAAGCATCTCTGTGAATCTCAGACACTTTAATGAGTATTACTTTCTTCACTGTAAGATGTCTCATTACGGGTTTCAAAGAATGTTGTACTTTCAGACTTGCCAGCTAGTTCATAAAATGCAACATGTCTCTGGAAATAAAATGTGCAATGAGAGAGCTGTAGTTGTGTGGATATATATGGTACGTATTTTAAAATAACTTAAAGTGCTTGAAAGTAGACGTATCTTCATGATATCTGTGCTTTTTGTTTTCAAAATCAAATTAACACATAAACCTACTTTTTGGAGGAAAAAAAAGCCCAAACAATGAGCGACAGGATAAATCAGGTACTAAAAATGCATAAGCAGGAGGAACACAAGAAATTAGCCTGTGAAATGGCATCAGGCAAAACTGAAGAGTATCAAGGTGGTGGCCTTTTAGGGGATGAGGAGTGTGCAGTTATTGGTTTGTTAAGAACCGATGGATAATGAAGTGTGATTTTCGGAAATCTTGATGCATATAGTGAATTTGATGTAAAAGTCAAACATTAATGGCATCTCTTTAATTACTGGCACTGCTGCCATGACACCCACTGCAAACCTGTTACAAATACAGGTCCCACTCTATCCTGTGCTCTTCTGTACTGCCACTGGGAAGTGCTCTCCGGTTTTTAGTTTATTTCTCAAACTTTTGCAACTTGCAGTTCTCCTGTACTTCTTTAGTGCATCTGCTAGATGTATATTTTTAGATGCGTTTGCCAAAGCGTTGCCAACTTCTATCTATAACTTCAGCACAGAGGAATGCACTTTTGGGCGCTGCTTTCAGTAGAACAGGAAATGTGAGTCTTGAATGAGGAGAGGCACAACCTTCTGACTTCGTGTCAGGTGGTTCTGCCTTCAGTTTGGGCTTGTGCCAGGAAGGTTGCTTAATCACCTAGGTGAATGCTGTAACTTTAGACAAACTCCTCTTCAGTTCAATATCAGTCAAACGTGAAATGTTTTTGCTATCTTTTTGCCTTCTGTGTGCTTTGCTGTTGAGAAAGGTCCACTGAGGTTTCTGTCTGTTTCGGGTTTATGCTGTTTGGTACAGATTTGGTTTCAAAAAAATGAATCTTATTCCATAAAATTTATTTTCAATATCCTTCTTTTAAGTTACATTTAAGTAAACTCTGTGTAATTCTCCATTGAGGTGGCACAGTTACTTAGCTTTTTTTTTCTGCTACACAAAGTGTATGAAAAATCTACATGTTTGTCCTGTACTGTGTAATCATAATTATAACTAGATTATAAGTATTAATTACAAAAAAATGGTAGTGCCATCTATTGTTATAACTTCTTGGTGCTTTGAATCCTAAAATCCTGCTGCACATTACAGTATTTCCTCCTTCCAACAGCTTGATCTGAAATCTTCCATGTAACTTTACCTGTCCGTGGCTAGCTATGTTATAATTTTGGCTACGATATGTAGGCCATTTGAAAAGAGAGATCAGGAAGAACAGACTACTTCACAAATGTTAATAAACAAAACCTTAAGAATCGGTAAAGCTTTACTACCTCTATTCTGAAAAGCAGGCGTTTGCCATTTGATAGAGGAATAGTTTATTGAGGAAAAAAAACAGATAGATTTCAGAAACATGACAGATCTTTACATGCTTCATAGAGATTTGGTAGTATTTGGAAGTGAAATTGAGTTAAGACTGTGTGCTGTATAAACTGCAGCCCAGGATTGCAATTATTATGAAACTCTTTCCTGCAATTTAATCTCTTAATAGGTGGAGGTGATTGTGGCACTGATTGTTTCGGGAACCGAGAACCCCAGGAGTCAGTTTCTGCCTGTAACTGAAGACTGTACTGTAGTGTGTGCATACGAGGGAGCAAAATTAACTTCAGTGCTCTAATTCATCTTTTGACTTTGCAACATTAACATTCCTTTAACTACGCTCTGGCAATAATGCATTTCTATTCTCAGATATGTACCTGTTCTACTCTATCATTAGTATGCTAAGGAAAGTGATGGCAAGAAAATGAGGGATTTTGTGAAAAATAGCAGGAAACCAAAAAGTAGAAGAAAAACTTGAAGGTGCTGAGATCTTTCCCTGTTATTATCAGTGTCATTCACTTTCTTATTGATACTTTGGTGCAATTAATATCAGGAACCTAGTGCAAAAAACCTCTTCCAAATACAGAAATGAAAAGGAAATTACTGAGTGGGCATGTCACAGGGATTTGTCATCGTTTCTGAGATAATCTTACCTTTCATGAGGGTTTTGCAAGGGAAAAATTTTCTTTACAGGGTGTGCCCCATCATAATGGGTGATACCTGGTGATTGTTCGTCTCGCTGTCCTGCCCACGGCTTCTAGTACTGTTCCCTACAGGCTTGTGTGCTCTGTGATGTTCCAAATCCCAGCTAATCCAATAACTAGTAAAATTATTAAAGATACAAAGTTTAAGATTATGTCTAAAGGCAATTAACCAGCTTTTCTTTTATCGGTAGGGATTTGAATGATGACCTTTTTTGGTTCCAAAGTTTGTACACAGAACAGAAGCTCAGAACAGGTTCAGCTGTTTCAAAGTTATGACCATTCTCTAAACACTTGCTATTAAAGTACAGGAATTGTATCATAATGTGGTTTCTCCAGACAAAACAAAAGATAAATTAGTATGACTAATCCATTCATAACATTAAAGGTTGCAAGTATACATGAAGTGATGTATTTTTAACTGCAGCTGAAGTTTACCACTGAAATATCACATGGATAGATTTTTCTCTTATATCTTTGGCAATTGCAGATTATGTCGACCTGTAAATATGCTTGAACTACAAACATAGTTTGTTGTATGAGATTCTGTAGCTTGTGCTATATAGGAGGTCATGCTGTACCTTTTCTCCTGACCCATGAATAAGGGCCGGGAAGCAATAAAAATTAGAGTAAGAATTATGTCCAATAAATTCTGAGATGCTAAGAGTTAATAAGGAGCATTAGGGAGTTGGCCACAATTGCAACTTAGGTATGCACTTTCCGTGGAAAACCAGAGTTTACATGTACGTTTATCTTAAGAAATGTATCATTTACCTCTTGATTTTTCTGTGATTACCTTTGAACTAAATATTATTTAAAAAAAAAAAGTTCGGAAAACCAGAGTTTACATGTACGTTTATTTTAGGAAATGTATCATTTACCTTTTGATTTTCTGTGATTACCTTCGAACTAAATATTATTTTAAAAAAAGTTCAATGGCTTAAGGAAATAAGTGATGCTGCAAGCCATTGAAGAGAAAATAAGAATGAAATTTGGAAGTCAGAATAGTGTAGCAATGGATGAAGGTAACACAGGGCAGATTTACACCAGCTGCACGGAAACAAAAGCTGGTCTGATGTCCCAGCAAGATACAAGTGAGCTTCTGCCTGGAAGCTGGATCTGTTGCGCTGGTAAGCTTATCCTGCCGTCAGGATAACGTGAAGCTCCACTCGACAAACTGCATCCTGTGCTGCTTTGAACTGGGTGATCGCACTGGGAAAAGAGTGTCTTTGCTAGCTGGAATGGCTTCCTTGTGGTGCCACAAGAAAAAAGTGAATGCAGAAACCTTTGCATTCCTCAATCAGCCACGCAACTAGATAAGACCTGTGTTGCAGAGCCAAACTGAGCTGTGGTTG
>NW_009648147.1:379495-383496 GCF_000708025.1 Charadrius vociferus | reverse complement strand
CTCCACACGCCTGCAGATAGGAAAGAGATGGCAGAATCATGTATGTGTGGCAAAAGCACTGGACTGAGTTTAGGACTGAAGTAGAACACAACACTCCTGTAGCAGAAAGCAAGGAAGAGATTGGTGACTTCTAGGGTCTAGCTCTCCTCCTCATCCCAGGCTGAGCTGTGCGTCTGAGACAAGCCCGTGTTCTCAAGGCTGCGGAGAATGCCATTCTCCATGGGCTTACTGAGGTTGAAAGATCCACGTGTCGAAAAAGGTTTTCTGTCTTATGTGATGATAAAGTTTGAGATGACTTAAAGAATTCAGGATTCTAAAAAAATAAATGACAATGAGATCCTTGCTAAGGTTTTTGGGGTGACTTCTTAGCTACCATATATGCTGACAAGACGATTAAAAGCCCCTAAATACAGGAACATGTCATATTGAAAATGAGTTGTATGTATACTCCTTAGACCTTGTCTGTCATTTGTTTATTTTTTTTTTTTATTGTGGGACACGAGTTAGGCCCTAACGAACACTGATTTAAAAAAAAGAATAATCTTTGTTTTGTTAACTACTTGAACTATTTTACAAGCCACAGGTGACATGGCTGGCATAGGGCGTATTCACAAGACATTTATAGGGAGGGTGTACTTCATGATGAGCTTATGCATCACTCGGCTTCAAGTCCTTCTTAGTTTTCCAGGACAGTATGTCTTGTTTTCTGATGTTTTACAAAATAGTAAGTACAATGCCAGAATTTATTATGAAACTCTTAACTTGTATGTCAAAGCAAATGCGAAGGTGACAAGGTTCAAAAGGGATAAATGCTTAAAAACAGTTGGCAAGGCTGCAGCTAAAGCATACGAGTATGCTTTCACCCAAAAAAAGTAGGACAATTTTCAGTGTCCTATTATTGTATTCTCAGTCTGAACCCTTCAGAGCTGTCTTAGGTCATGAATAAGGTGGTGTATTCAGCAAACAAATTTGTTGCAAATTCTTTTCCTCCGAGCGAATTAACTCCTGTCAACAATTGCGACAAGTTCGGTGACTCACACCCACCTAAGTGGTTAGCCAAAAATAGTGGGAGCAGGGGAGTTGTACAAAAAAGGTACGATAAACTTGATGCCCTGTGTGGAGCAGATACTGTCATTTGCAACAGTTGTCAAGTCTGTTGTGCCAAGAGGTTTCCAAGGCTTTGGACAAAAGGTGGCTGAAATCGGTCTCCCTTGCTTTTACTTTAGGGGGTTCATTGCTCAGCTCTCTGAGCAGCTGCAGCACCAGGGAGACCCTTCCCAGCCTCAACAGGGATAGCGCTTTTTTGTTGTTGTTTTACTGAGTGTTTATCGTTAAGGTAGCCTATGCAAAAGCACAGACTTGTCAACAGTATGCAAATCCTATTGGGATGTAAATTAAGTGCTTGTGAGGAAGAACTGATTTTATTTTTTTTTTCCTGTTTGTGTGTTATCTTGTTTCATGTGTATTAGAGAAGGCTTCTTGTGGCTTCAGAGTCTCATTTCACAATGAGGTAATGTTCCTAAGAAAAGGACAAAACTCTTTGGCATTCACATTGCACCACTGTCTCTTTTTCTGTAGAAACTATTTCCTTGAGCACAAACCAGTGCTTGCCCTCAATGTGAAATGACATGAATTGCCTGTGCTGGGTATATGTTATTAAACAGCTCCAAGGTCTTGTGGCATGCTCAGTTATGTGGAGCTTGCTGGGTTGCCACAGAATCAAAACAGTTCTTATTTTAAAAGTTGGTTAGTTGCCTCAATAATATCATTATCAAACTTTTGGTGAAAGGTGGTGAAATCAGTCTTGCCCAAAGGAGTGGGTTTATATTCCCTCAGAAAGTTAGTCTCCAAATTCAGGCTCCCATAACCTACTTGACCAACCCACTGTGGATGTAGAGGAACTACCCTCATTGCTGTCTTGCTGCTTCCCACACGGTGTATGTGTCTATCTCTAGGGCAGAGAAATCGTCTTGGATATTTGGGGACCTTGGGCCAGGATCTCGGATAACTTCAGCCTGAGTGCATTTGCATTTCTACACACACGCGTTGTTTGTGCACGCACACACACAGAGAGGCTTCTACTTGGATGCTTGTCATTCTTCTGCAGTTTGTTGCAGTAGGCTGTCAATGATGCCGACTCTCAGAAGCCTAAAGAATGTCTTAGCAACACACATTCCCTCCCAGACAGTCAGAGTGGGCTTTTGCAGGAATGTATGCAGACCTCCCCTGCTGCTTTATCTTCCAAAGAATACACAATGTCTGTATTGGAGATAACTCACAGAATTAGGCACAGTTTATAAAGGGAGGGATTATACTTTCAAAACTTGGTAATTTTTTCTAAGCCCGTCAAAATATCAAACAGCATACACGTGCATGGTCCTGGAATATTGATCCCTAACAAGTGTTTGTGATAGTATTCTTTAATGCAGTTTAAAATGCCTTTTAAGTAGCTTTACGTGCCAGAAACATCTGCCCACTGCAACAAGTAGGCTGAAGGTATTTGTTTTAACTTTATTTTAAAGAAGGAGGAAAGAAAGAAAAAGTACCGACTGTAGTTGTAGGAGTGAAGCTCTATGCTATGCACTAATAACTGTTTATGAAAGACTACTTCTGTTTACTAAAACAAATGTTACATATTGTGGAGTTTGAGCTAATTGTTGAGTTCCCACCATACAAAAAAAAATGAGTAGGTGTCCTGAAAAACATTTCTATGCCAATGTCCAGACTGGAGCAAATGAACTCAAAAAAATGTGCGTAGGCCACACGGTCATCTGAGGATTTGTTTTTATTTTTCTTAGTCCTATGTTGCTCTGTTTGTATTGTGATAAATTGTTCATCTGTCAGCAGGATGAAATATTCGGAGCAGTGAAATAATCATGCATTTATTAGATTCCATTTGCTTCCTGAATACTGGAGAATTAAGAAATCGTGGTGATAAGCACAGCAAGAGAGACAAAATGGTTAAAGGCGGGGGGGGGATAAGTATTCTAGCCTGTTCCCCTGGAAAAACCTTACCTCAGCAGTCTGTACATGGCCAATCCTGTAACAAGTTGAAAGGTCCATTGGGACACGTGCCTATTTGCATACTTTACTGTGGTGAGGTAGAGCAGTTGGTTTCTGCAGCTGCATCATTGCTATATTGCTGGAAATAACCTTTGCTGTCACCCTAGCTATTGTCTCATGGGGCTGGTGGCATCTGTCCTCTTTCTTAACCCACTTAGCAAAGTTATTACTTATGTCCTTTGACTGAGATTGCCTATGCCTTAAAAAAAGCATGGCGGGGGGGTAGGAAGAGGTAGAGAAAATACTTGGTGATGTTCCTCTGCATGCTGTTTAGGGACCCTGCGTGGTGACACAAGGACCCAGCAGTGTCAGATGATAAATTGTGGCTTCTGTTGTACCAATCGTATTCTGACAGTCTACTGCATTTTCAAACAAGCGCCAAGGCTTAACTAGCAGTAATTTGTTCTGGGTTCAAACACAGCTATGTTAAACTAATTTTAATAGGGGCAAATACAATATGGAAATCAGGTATTTTTTCAGATCTTTAGTGTTTTGTATTGCCATGCTCGCCAGTCAGTAAGATCATCAGCTCGTTTTGCCGCTTCATGATAGAAACAATGCAACTTCTAATAGCAAACCCCGTATTAAAATTTACGTTAAGGAAATAGAAGTGTGCTGACACTAGAGCAAACAAGTGGGTTGCAGCAAAACACCATGGTGGTTATGCTAAACAGTTTGTAATTCAGCACACTATCTCCCTAAGTCAGGAAGTCAATTTTACTGCAAATACTTTTGAAAATGCCAAACAATAACTTTAGATTTAAGTAGGGAGTGGCTGAGTAACAACCCAACTATTGCCCAGTATGGACATCCAAGTAAGAATTAAAATGATCCTTACTTGGATTCTTACTCTACTCCACTCGTGAGACCCCACCTGGAGTATTGCATCCAGCTCTGGAGTCCTCAACATAAGAAAGACATGGACCTGCTGGAGCGTG